>NC_060279.1:44534633-44597102 GCF_021613505.1 Equus quagga | reverse complement strand
GAGCACGGCGGCCCGGCCTGGCTGCCCGCCGCGCTGCGCCTCTCTAGGCTCGGGCTTCGGAGCGCTGGAGGCGGCCGGCCGAGCCCCAGCGTCCTCCCGGCGCTCGGCTGACCCGGGTTCGAAAGTGAGAGGAACGAGCGCGCTCCCCGGGCGGCGGGCCGGGCGGCCGAGCGTGCGGTGGACTTCCTGTGAGCCGGCCGGAAGTGCGGGGCCGCCTTATGCAATCGGCGTGTCCGCGAGCGCCGCGCGGCCCGGGGCCGCGGCTGCCGGCGCGGGTCGCCCGCCGTGTGCACTCGGAACCGGCCTGGGGCTTGTCGTGCGGCCCGATGGCGCAGTCAGCGGGCGTGCAGGGGCGGTCCCGCGCGGCGAGGGGCCCTGCGCTCCGTGTGGGTGGGAAGGCTCGGCGCTCTGCGAAGCTGCAGCCGCTTCCTCGGAGCTCGTGGCGCCGTCTTGGTCTAGTTGCTGGCGGTCGGAAACCTTGGACGATGGTGAAGATGCGGAATGTGTCAATGTTTCCACAGAGAAAACTGTTACGTTGTTTGTATCGGATTTGAATGTAACCAATTTTCAAGTGTAACTGCTGTCTGCCTTATTATATTAAAGTAGTGAGCAAACAGTATTGAGATGGAAGGATGCCAATCGCAGGGAATAAAAGGTATCTTTGGAAGGTTATGATTTTAGAATACTGCTGCTGAGAAAAGTGGAGGTTCGGTTAGTACTCTCAGATCTCTAAGCCGGTCTTTGTATCTAACCTTTTCTTATCATCGTTCCTACAGGCCTACAGGAAGTTAGCCAAGGAATACCACCCTGATAAGAATCCAAATGCTGGTGACAAAGTAAGTTGAGATTTTTTTCCATGAAGTTTCAGGTTTCAACTTAAATTGCCCTCCTTGAAAAAAGAACTCTGAGAAAAGTCTATCTCTGTGCACAGAGCCAAATGTTTATGTCAAGATTATTTTGGTCTTGTGATGGGAATACTGACATTCTGGGCGCTGGTGGGTGGGAAATAAGCAGAATCAAACCAAAGGGAGCTTGTAGCTTTCATTGGAATTAAGTGGATTCTAGATGCTTGTAGCCTTTCCTCACGCTTTTTTATTTGAAAATTCAGGTGTTTTCTTTTTTCCTTTTTCTTTATAGTTTAAAGAAATAAGTTTTGCGTATGAAGTACTGTCAAATCCTGAGAAGCGCGAGTTATATGACAGATATGGAGAGCAAGGTCTTCGGGAAGGTAGCGGCGGCGGTGGTGGCATGGATGATATTTTCTCTCACATTTTTGGTGGGGGATTGTTTGGCTTCATGGGCAATCAGAGTAGAAGTCGAAATGGCAGAAGAAGAGGGGAAGACATGATGCATCCACTCAAGTAAATATCTTTGTCTTTTTTAAAAAATACTAAGTACTGTGTTTTCAAGTAGTAATACTCAGTAAAAGAGAAGGACATTAACAATGTTCTATTCTTCAGAGGAAAAAATCTTCTGTTTGTCTTACTGTCCTCATTGGGTGACTAAGTTGAATTTGATGTTTGTATTTTGCTGCAGATCTTGAAAGATTATTGGCATTTTTGCTAAGTAGGAAGATGGTTTTGTTATATGCTTCTGAGGCTACTTGTTACCATTTGATTTAAAATTTCATTTATGAAGTTTATTTTCTTTGACGTGTTTAAATCTTCCACATTATTTTATTTTTGAGGAAGATCAGCCCTGAGCTAACGTCTACTGCCAATCCTCCTCTTTTTGCTGAGGAAGACTGGTCCAAGGAACGTCCGTGCCCATCTTCCTCTACTTTATATGTGGGACACCTACCACAGCATGGCTTGTCAAGCCGTGCGAGGTCTGCCCACCCCACCCCCCATCCAAACTGGCAAACCTTGGGTTGGGCCACTGAAGTGGAATGTGCGAAGGCAACTGCTGCACCGCTGGGCAGGTCCTGCTAGTTACTTTTTATTTAAAAACTTAGAGAGCGAGCGACTGTCGGGCTAGTTTGTTTACGTGTTACAGTCAGTCATTACTTGATCCTCAATGTGAACTCTCCTAAATTGGTTTCCATGGAGCTTGCTGGCTTCAAGCCTGACGTGAACCTGCCAACATATGAGTAGCATCTGACCTTGATCTTAGACTGCAAACCCCTGAGCCCTCTACAATATGAAAATAGCTATTTCACTTTGCAAAATTTGTGAGGTCTTTTATCCTGTTAATTTTTTCATGAACCAATGATGATTTTACTAGCAAATGCCAAAGACTGAAGATCAAGTGTCTATTTAAAATAATTTCCTATTATCTAGTTTATACATTTGAGATTAGAGGAACCTAAAGCATAATGTTAGTTACATTGTTTGAGTCACATTCTTAAATTTGTATTTTAAGAGTTTACCCTCAGAAATAAATTATCATTTGGATATCATTCCAAGAGTGGTACTCATGCTGTGTGGGTTAGTTCTTTTGTTTTTCTTTGATATGGAAATGGTCTAAGAAGTAAATAGGATTGAGAGAGTGTTTGCTGTACCTTGTAATTCTTCATGTTCTCCTTAAAAGTTGTTTCATAGGGTACAGTAAATAAGGTTTCTTTTTAACATTATTTAAAATTTCCCTGTTGTTGCCTTTCATTTTGGGTGGCTTTACAGTATTCCATTCCATGATTTATTTAATCATTCACCTTTTCTGTGTGCTTCTGATGTTGCCAGTTTTTTTCTGTAATATTGCTGCTTTGAGTATCTTTATATCCAGTTTTGTCTCTTCTTAGCAGAGATTCTCAGGCAGGCATCAGTGTTTTAAGGCCGATAAATACAACTAAATTGCCTTGTAGAGTATTGTGCCAGTTTAGCCCCACTGGTGAAGAATGCCAGCTTTGCCAGACTGTTCACCTCATTTTTCCTCCCTTGGCCATGTTTGTTGAAATGAGGATTTTTCTGGCCTCTTAGATAATGCTTTTGCATACTAGTTGTAATTTAGTATGTAAATGGTAAAAGACTTAGGTATTTTCTGTAAATGATTTGGTTAAAGGTTCTTACTAGGAGTATAAAAGACAGATGCAACCAATTGTTTTTGTCTAAGGTTAAACTGTTGATATGTCATTATTTGGAAATGTTGGTAATGTTTTGTCCATAAGTGTTCTTGTTCTTATGATACCTAGAATGTATAAAAGTTTTAGCTTAAAATAACAATTTTGAGAAAGTTTGAATATTACAAAATAGTGGGTTTGCAAAATACTTTTAACTATTTTTTGTTTCTCTATTTTAAAGTAAAATTTTACTACTAAAGAAGATTTTAAAACACAATGAGAAGGGTAAAACCAAATTAAATACGTTGCTGCGAGATCTTGAATGAATAGTATTTGTGAGACTTTTGATAGGCATAGATCTTTTTTGAGGTTAGTTTGGAAATGATTGGTCCTGTAATTCAGATATGTTATATGAATAAAGGTGAGTTGGGTTTTATCAGTTGTATATGTTTAATAGGCTTTTTAACTCAATCTTTTTGGGTCATAAACCCCTTTGAAAATTTGGTAAAAGTTGTTCAGGTAGACAATTTTGCTTATAATTCAGTGAGTTCTTCAGACATCTAAAACTTATTGTATGCTTGTTATTGAAAACCTGTTCTTTTCCTCCTCTCTGTCATACTGTAGACAAGGCCACTTGTTTTTGAGACGTATGCAATCTAAATGCCTCCTATACTTGTAATATAACTTTGTGGCCTTTCTAAATTGTCCTTGGAGAGAGCAGGGCCTCATAGAGCATGGACTCTGGAGCCAGAAGCCTGTGTGATCTTGAGCAAGTTACTTAACCTCCCTATGCTCAGTTTTGTCTTGTAAAATGGGGATAATAATTGTACCTTTTTCAGAGGGTTGGATTACGTGGAGGGCTCCTGCCTGAGGCGAGAAGAAGATTGTGAAGCTTGAATTTGTGCAATTATCAGCTTTGTCAGAAAATGTAGTACAGCAAATTGTTGGCCTGATCCTGTAGGTTCTGGCTTTGAGCACCATATATGCTGTCCGTAGCCATGAAATGTTTCTGCTGATTTGAGCCACAAAATAAAACCTTAGTCAAGTTGACAGTATAAGGTGTTTTTTAATTCTTTGTTTTAGCAGATTATAGTGAAATTGCTGTATCAGCTGTCATTTATGTTTTGTATTTAAGAGAACTTGGCAAAGTGTGATTGAACCTCATTCTTTTTTCCCCCAGAGTATCTTTAGAAGATCTGTATAATGGCAAAACAACGAAACTACAACTTAGCAAGAATGTACTCTGTAGTGCATGCAATGGGTAAGTGTTTTGGTTTATGATATAAATTTTATCTGTTCTTTCAGTGGCACATTTAGTCTATACCAGGTGAAAATTGTTCATGATTTAGAACTAACTACCCAGCAAAGAACATTTTGTGATACCTCTGAAAGCCAGTTTAAGTACCATTCATTGAGTTGAAAACGAAGGTGAAAAGCACAATTCCTGTTTGTCATGGCTTCTTGGAATGGTCTATGGGCAAAATCTAATTTATGCTTTTGATTGCTTTAGCCAAGGTGGAAAGTCTGGAGCTGTTCAGAAGTGTAGTGCTTGTCGAGGTCGAGGTGTACGCATCATGATCAGACAGCTGGCTCCAGGAATGGTACAACAGATGCAGTCTGTGTGTTCTGACTGTAATGGAGAAGGTATGCATGCCAGTACTTCTCTGGTTCTATGTTGAAATGGATTGGGAATGCAGAAATTGGAGAGGCTTACAATTTTTCTTTTTTAAAGTGTGTTTGTATTCACTTTATTAAAGAAAAATGTCCAGGGGCTGGCCCAGTGGTGTAGCGGTTAAGTTCACACAGTTTGCTTCAGCGGCCTGGGGTTCACCAGTTTGGATCCCGGGTACAGACCTAGCACTGCTTATCAAGCCACACTGTGATAGGCTTCCCACATATAAAATAGAGTAAGATGGGAACGGATGTTAGCTCAGGGCCAGTCTTCCTCAGCAAAAAGAGGAGGATTGGCAGTAGTTAGCTCAGGGCTAATCTTCCTCAAAAAAATGAAAAATAAAAGAAGTTCAGAAAGTTTATTTAATGAATAAAGGCCTTATCAAGACCTATCTTATTTAAGACTGCGGTATGGTACTCTTGCTGAAAGTTTGAATGACGTCTCTTTCCAGGAGAGGTAATTAATGAAAAGGACCGCTGTAAAAAATGTGAAGGGAAGAAGGTGATTAAAGAAGTCAAGATTCTTGAAGTCCACGTAGACAAAGGAATGAAACATGGACAGAGAATTACATTCACTGGGGAAGCAGACCAGGCCCCAGGAGTGGAACCAGGGGACATTGTTCTTTTGCTACAAGAGAAAGAACATGAGGTAATTTCCTTTTTGTTTGTTTTATTCAGAAATAGGTCTTGCATGCAAGATTAAGGCTAGATCTTTTGGGTTCCATGCAGTAACACTGGACATAGATGAAGCTGTCAAGTAGTTGGGCTGAGTTCATGAGAATTGTCTTGTTAATTTAGTACAAGGCTTTTTCAGAGATAACGCAGGTTCGGTGCCAGACCACTGCAACAAAGTGAGTCACACGAATTGTTTGGTTTCCTGGTGCATATAAAAGTTATGTTTACACTATACCGTAGTTTATTAAGTATGCAATAGCATTATGTGTAAGAAAACAATGTACGTATTTTAATTTAAAAATACTTTATTGTTAAAAAATGTTAACCATCATTTGAGCCTTCAGCAAGTCGTAATCTTTTTGCTGGTGGAGAGTCTTGCTTCAGTGTTAATGGCTACTGACTGATCAGGGTGGTGGTTGCTGGAGGTTGGGGTGGCTGTGGCAATTTCTTAAAATAAGACAGCAGTGAAGTTTGCCACATTGATTGATTCTTGCTTTCACAAACAGTTTCTCTGGAACATTTGATGCTGTTTGATAGCATTTTACCCACAGTAGAACTTCTTTCAAAATTGGAATCGCTTCTCTCCCTCAAACCCTGGTTTATGTAATATTCCAAATCGTTTGTTGTCATTACAAAGTCTTTGTAGCATCTTCACCAGGACTAGATTCCATCTCAAGAAACCACTTTCTTTGCTCATCCATGAGAAGCAACTCCTCACCTGTTAAAAATTTTATCAAGAGCTTGCAGCAATTCAGTCGCATCTTCAGGCTCCACTTGTAATTCTAGTTCCCTGGCTCTTTCCACCACAGCTGCAGTTACCTCCTGCACTGAAGTCTTGAACCCCTCAAAGTCATCCATGAGGGTTGGAATCAGCTCCTTCCAAACTCTTGTTAATATTCATATTTTGACCTCTTCTCATGAATCATAAATGTTCTTAGTGGCATCTAGAATGGTGACTCCTTTCCAGAAGGTTTTCAATTTATTTTGCCCATCTCCGCCAGAGGAATCACTATCTGTGGCAGCTGTAGCCTTACAAAATATATTTTTTAAATAATAAGACTTGAAAGTTGAAATTACTGCTTGATCCATGGGCTGCAGAATGGATGCTGTGTTAGCAGGCATGAAAACAACGTTAATCTCATTGTCCATCTCCATCAGAGCTCTTGCTTGGGTGGCCAGGTGCATTGTCATTGAGCAGAAATATTTTGAAAGGAATCTTTTTCTCTGAGCAGTAGGTCTCAACAGTGGGCTGGAAGTATTCCGTCAACCATGTTTTAAACAGATGTGCTGTCATCCAGGCTTTCTTGTTCCATGTATAAAGCACAGGCAGAGTAGATTTAGCATAATTTTTAAGGGCCCTAAGATTTTCAGAATGGTAAATGAGCATTGGCTTCAATTTAAAGTCACCAGCTGCATTAGCCCCTAACAAGAGAGTCGGCCTGTCCTTTGAAAGTTTGAAGCCAGGCGTTGATTTCTCTCCAGCTGTGAAAGTCGTAGGTGGCATCTTTTTCCAATATAAGGCTGCTTCATCTACAATGAAACTCTGCTGTTTAGTGTAGCCCCTTCGTTAATGATCTTAGCCAGGTCTTCTGGAGAACTTGCTGCTTCCCCTTGCACTCCTATGTTATGGAGATGGCTTCTTTCCATAAACCTCATGAACCAACCTCTACCAGCTTCAAGTTTTTCTTCTGCAGCTTCCTCACCTCTCTCAGCCTTCGTAGAATTGAAGAGAGTGAAGGCCTTGCGCTGGATTAAGCTTTGGCTTAAGGGAATGTTGTGGCTGGTTCAATCTTCTAGCCAGACCACTAAAACTTTGTCCATATCAGTAATAAGACTGTTTTGTTTCTCATCATTTGTGTGTTCACTGGAGTGGCACTTTTCATTTCCTTTAGGAACTTTTCCTTTACACTCACAACTTGGCTGACTGGCACAAGACATCCAGCTTTTGGCATGTCTCACCTCTCAACATGCCTTCCTCACTAAGCTTAATCATTTCTAGCTTTTGATTTAAAGTGAGAGACGTTGGACTCTTCCTTTCACTTGAACACTTAGAGAACATTGTAGGGTTATTAATTGACCTAATTTCAGTATTTTTATGTCTCGGAATAAGGCCCAAGGAGAGGGAGAAAGACGAGAATGGCCAGTTTGGCTGGGTTGGTGGAGCAGTCACAACACACACAACACTTATTGGTTTAAGTTCACTGTCTTAAATGGGCACAGTTTGTGGCGCCCCAAAACAATTACAGTAGTAACATCAAAGATCACTGATCACAGATCACCGTAACAAATAGAATAATAAAAAGTTTGAAATATTGCAAGAATTACCAAACTGTGACACAGATGTGAAATGAGCAAACGCTGTTGGAAAAATGGCACCAAGAGACTTGCTCAAGGCAGGGTTGCCACAAACCTTCAATTGCAATAAATCGAAGTGCAGTGAAGCAAGGTATGCCTGTGGATCAACAAGGTAGGTGCAGTCAGAAGCACTGTAGAAGCAGTCACTTTTGGTCACAGCTCAGCCATTGCACTGGAAGCTTAAGTCGTCCCGTTGACTCTATCCCAGTTTCCTTGTTCATGAAAGTGAGGGCGTTGGACCAGGCCATCTAAGGCCCCTCATTTTTCACTGTGAAAATCCTTTGATGGGTGCTAAGTGGACAGGGCTTTAGTCCTCAGTGCTGCTCTGTTGATTTATTTTACATATTAGACATCCAGGTGAGCTTTTCTTGAAAGAAAATCTTCTACAGTTAAAAAAAAATTTTATTTTTTAAATTTCTGATGAATACGTATTGTATCTGTTATGTACAAGGCAGAATGAACTGGTCTGACTATGTGGTCTAAGGTATGTTATTTTGCTTATACCATTGCACCTCTATTTTTAATGTGCTGTATAATATACTGTAGATCTTTATTCATGAAGGATGTATCTGGAGCTCTTCACGAAACAACCCTGTAGTATAATCACCCGGATTCTTGAATAGAGAAGCATTTGGCAGAGTTCTGCTTTGTACTTGATCGCATTGACTCAGGTTCCTCTGAAAGTGTTTACATCACAAGTCAACCACTTTTTTAGTTTACATTAAAATTTTCTCCCATTTGATGATGATTTCTACAAATAAAGTGAATTTTAAAAATCACTTCAATTATCCAATAGAGAATAAAACCATATTGAGATGTAGATTCTGGCAATTTGATTAGATTCATTCCCTCACTGGGTTGTGACTTGCTCTCCTACAGTAGCTTTTCTCAGGGTATACTAGTCAAATTTCTTGCCTTAGCAAAGCTATAAATTATTGTGTGTATCTTGGCTCTTTGCAGATGTTGCCGAAGCTACAAATGGCAAGGGTCTCCTAAATTGCTAAAAAAAAATAGGAGTAATTTCTAGAATTCTGTCTTGGGGTCTTGTAGGTTGAAATATTTGTAACTCCTTACAAGATTTTCTATTAACTGGCATTTTAGCCACTTCTTTCTATGTTTAATCTTGTCTTCCATGTACAATACTGTACAAGGCATAAAAGGCAGAAAGATAGACAACCAAGTAATTGAGACGTTTATAATCTGCTCAAGTATAGAGTAAAATATATTGTAAGATGGTATAAACAGGATGTGAGTGTTTTCATTGATCTATCATTGAAACAGTTTGAGGATAGTAATCAAATGATGTCTGGCAGTGCAGCAGAGGGAGGGTAGTGAGGAAGTTAAGAAGTAATGCTTATTTGGAGGAGAGTAGAGATGACGTTTTTGAGTTGTTGGTACATCAAACTGATGGTGAAACCTTTTTTAACCACTCAGTTCAGTCTTTAATGTTGCCATATAATTAAATTGAGATTTTCAAAATAAAGACCACTGGATTTGGAGACAAGGGACTTAAGTTGTGACTCTCTAGCTTTGGCCTCCTTGGGCTTAGGTTTACTTGCTAAAAACAAAGGTGGTCCTCCCTTGGAAGGATATTGTAGAATCAAATAAGAGAATGAATAAGCTGCTTTTCTTTCTGGGGCTGTGGGGAGGCATTTGAAAGTAAGTCATCTCTTAAAATTGTTGGCAGCAGTGGAATTACATGGAATTTCCAACAGACAGCAAATGTAACTGGTTGTCTAAAGTAGAAAATAGAAGATAGTAAAGGTTAGAATGGAAGTTCATCTAGTAAGAGGTCAAGGGTTGCTCCTTGGTTTTGTTATGACCAGTAAAATAAATTTGAGCCCGAGATGAAATTTAGGCATCTTATTTAATTTATACCACTGAAAATATTAATCCTCTGAAGAAAACTTAACTAGTTTGAACTAGTTCATGAAAAAGCTTGTTATTTTGTTTTTGGCTTTTTTTTTTTTTTTTAATCCCAACACTTGTGCTTGTGAAGGAATTGTGAGGCCATGAGATTAGGGTGGGTGCTGGTCTAAATCTTCTGGTCTAAAAACATTCACTTTTGAGAGTGGTGTGTCTTAATGTGTATGCATCTTTCAGTACAGCTGTGTGCGTGTTTTGGTGATCTGGCTACCATTGTGCATTTGTACAGCAGAGAAGCACAATATTTGGTGATGTTAGTCCCTCCTCTATATCTATACTTTTGTTTTTCAGAAATTATTATAGCTTTTACTGGCTTAGTATTACTGATTGAGCTTTTTATGTTGAACTTGGACCCTCCCCTTCCCCTGTTAAGACCATGTCTGGGGAGCACTCTAAGATGAACCTGACCTACGGAATCCCACTGGCCTGCTACACGTTTTTGCTCAGAGGCAGGGTCAGGAAATGGGCCTTAATTGCAGAATATACCTCGTTCTGTTTTTGGAGCCTCAGCTGTGCCTTATGAGCCATTGTTTTCCCAATTCCCTTGCTTTTCTGATGGAAGTTTCTAGCATATTACTTGAGATTAGCTAGGTTTCCTTACATAAATTTAGAGAATTAAGGGTGGTGGCAGTTTGGCTTTTGCAATGAATGGTAGAATTAAGGTTTGGAAATTGATTCAGGGAACACAGCACAAAAGAATATGGCTCCATAATTAAAAAAAAAAAAAGTTTTTGTGTGCTTGATTTGTAGGTGTTCCAGAGAGATGGCAATGATTTGCACATGACATATAAGATAGGACTTGTTGAAGCACTCTGTGGATTTCAGTTCACATTTAAGCACCTTGATGGACGTCAGATTGTGGTGAAATACCCCCCTGGCAAAGTAATTGAACCAGGTAAATCTTGATTTTTGTCTGATTCAGGACTTTTACAATTTGTAATTTTTTATAGTAGGCGACTCTCAATATTATCGAGCATCTTTCTTCTTGGGTAAAATTCTTAATAGTTTTCTCTTTA
Source organism: Equus quagga (assembly GCF_021613505.1). NCBI lineage: Eukaryota > Metazoa > Chordata > Mammalia > Perissodactyla > Equidae > Equus > Equus quagga. The sequence continues at coordinate 44,586,464 of NC_060279.1, read as the reverse complement.
CTTAATAGGATGTGTCCGTGTAGTTCGAGGTGAAGGAATGCCACAGTATCGTAATCCCTTTGAAAAAGGTGATCTTTACATCAAGTTTGATGTGCAGTTTCCTGAGAACAACTGGATCAACCCAGATAAGCTTTCTGTAAGCATTCCCTAAGTTTGAGCAGCGGAAGACTTCAGGTTTCATAATGGTTGTGTTTCTTTGTCATTTTTCCGTTTGTTTTTGGTGCTGAGATCAGACCACACAATTTATAACATTTTGCTTTTCTAGTATTTGAGTGGTTAATGGGCTGTCCTGGTTCTTAACTAAGATGAGGATTGCTGGTATAAATGTTTATAGGGCCAAATAGGGCATGTAAAAAAAGGAGTGCAGTGGACTGGGTGTGGGAGGATTGGGACACCCTGGAGAACAGATCCCTCACCTGAAGATCAGGGCGACTCCCCAGCCTAGCATGTCCTGGTTGTTCCATGCAAGAAGGCATGTCTTCTGTGAAATTTTCCAATGTTTAAATATTGGCAACTAACCCCAGTTTTTTTGTGTTCTGAGTACTAGATGGGTTGCATAAAAGATGTCTGCAGATTTTGCCTGTGGGTCATCTGTTTGTGATCTCTGGCTTAAAGTGCAGACTTATCTATTTAAACTCTCGAGGAAGCATACACCTTCAATTGTATCAAAAGGGGAGTTGATGAAGATATCTTACAACTAGGCTTGTTTTTGTTTGTTTTCATGAAGGAACTAGAAGACCTTCTGCCATCTAGACCAGAAGTTCCAAACATCATTGGAGACACAGAGGAGGTAGAGCTTCAGGAATTTGATAGCACTCGGGGCTCAGGAAGTGGTCAGAGGCGTGAAGCCTATAACGATAGCTCTGATGAAGAAAGCAGCAGCCATCATGGACCAGGAGTGCAATGTGCCCATCAGTAAACTCTACAAACGAATTGCACAGGTGGATTTTCTTTCCACGTTTGCCTGGTTTGTCTCCAGCCGTCCAGCTGGAGTGTCTGGTCAATCCAGATGAACTGATGGACATCTGTTGGTCTGTGTGTAACTTTTAAAATTGGTATAGTATCTACAGAGTGTATAATTTAAACTAACCACAAAGCTTTACATCTTCATTTCGACTGTTCTGTAGCAGAATAAAGCACTTGAAAGGAAACAAGACTCCCTTTCACACGTGGGTTATAAGTTTCAGTCCTGGTATCTGTGCTTGATTTTTATCAGTTTTGTGTAGATTTTATGTTTCATATTTTAAATTCAAATCCCACATTGTAAAGTTTGTGTACAATTTGTCCTGAAGCTTTGTGTTTGGCTGCACCTGCATAAGCTGCTACAAATAGAATAAAGAATTTCATAGCCTGTATCTATCATTTAGATGCATGGAAAAATGGGCTTTGCACACAATGGGTTTGGAGCTGACTGGGAACAATGGAAAAAAAATAACATTAGCTGTGGTTGTAAGCTTTCTTTTTCTTTCCTTTTCTTTTTTTTTTTTTTACCATCTTGTGAAAGGTTTCTGAAACTCGATAATAAAAAGCAGTTGGTGTAAATTATTCTTTGTGTCACATTTTTAGAAGAAGGCATATTTTGAACTGTAAAATGTATCCTTAAGCAGAAGAATGTATCCTTAGTTCTGGTTCTTGAACAGCCCTTAAAAACCCATTGGCCTGAAGCTTATGCTGCAGGCACATGCCCGTTCTGTAGTTTTAAAAGGCAAAAGAAAGTTTGATATGTTGGTAGAAACAGGCTTTATTGGCTTCAATTGATGCTTGTAGAGTCAAGGACATGTGAGCCATATACTCGTAAGTTAGGATCCTGAGCGTTTGGGCCAGGTTAATCTAGCCTCTGTATCCCCACCACCCTTTAAAAATAAGGTAACAGCAAATCAACATGAGAACCATGTTTGCATAGAACCTGTTAAAATGCTCTGTTTTCATTAAATGTTAAGTTAAAGATTCTCTGTCTCCATTAAGTTCAATATTTGAGATTGGGGGAAGCATTGATTATTACTTATGTTTTGTAGAAAAGTAAGACAGGCTGATAGGAAAAAAATCAGGTAAAACTACTATGAAAAGGATGTTGTGTTGCACTTCTTTCCATCTTCTATTATCTTCTTTTCATTCCCAGGGTATTTTTAGAACACACTTTAATTTTAGGGAAAAGAGACCTCAGTTGTAAAAGAACAAATCGGGGGAAACTGAAAACTAAAAACTGAAAATGGATTATGCCGTCCCTGAGCCTAAATATAATTCTTGTAGTTTATTTCTAGGTCTCCCAGAACCTGAATGGAAAAAAAGGGTGTCCTGGCATTAACCCAGGCCTGAGGTTTGAATCCTTGCCCTGTCCACTCTACCTCCATTGTATGAAAAGTAGTTGACAACCAGCCTGGGCAAAATTCAGCAGCAGAGTAGCTTTGTCTCCATGGTTACTGCCCCACAACCACTTTGAGCGTAAGAGATGCAGTGGCGATACAAAGTTTGTAACCTTTCCAATAAAGGTTTCTGAAACATGAGAGTTGTTCAGTGTAGTCTTTTCTTTCAGTCCTTCTACCCAGGTTTTTTTTACTGTAGCAAAGAGAACCGTATGGAAGGGGAGTAAAACCTTGAGAAGATCTGTCGCTTCATTCAGTCTACTTGCTCTACTTAATAGAGCCCCTGTCTGTAGAGAATAGGCATATTTAGTAGAATCACAATCTTATATAACAGCTTTATTGAAATATTCATATACTATTAAATCTGCCTTCTTAAAAATGTTCCTCTTGGCTGTGACAGTTCTCAGATTTTGATGACTTGGATGATTTTGAGGAATACTGGTCATATTTTGCAGAATGTCCCTCTGGGTATTACACGTGTCGAAGTTGTTTCTAACAGTACTAGTTACAGGAATGAACCAGTATAATGTTTAAAAGAAAAACGTTTCCTCTGCTCAACAGTCTGACACGACGTGGAGTTAACACAGGCCCCACAGGTGAAGGGCTTGCTTAGTCCCGCAAGATGCCCCAACTTCAGACACCAATCACAAGCCCCAGGCTGTCTCCTGTACTAAAACCAACCGGTTATAAATCAGGGGTACCCGCAACCCCTTGTCAGATTTAATAATTTACTAGAGTAGCTCATAAAACTCAGGAAAATACTTTAATTACTAGATTGCCAATTTTTTAGTAAAGGATAAGACTCAAGAACAGCCAAATGGAAGAGGTGCATAGGGCAAGGTACGGGGCGGGGGGGAAGGGATGCAGAGCTTCCAAGCCCCCTACCAGGTCACTCTCCCAGCACCTTGAGCTGTTCACCTACCCGGAAGCTCTCCAAACCTCATCGTTTAGGGTTTTTATGGGAGTTCCTTTACATAGGCATGGTTAATTAAATCATTGGCCACTGGGGATTGGCCTCATTCTCAGCCCCTCCCCCCTTCCTGGAGGTGGAGGGCTGGGGCTGGAAGTTTCAACTCTCTTATCCCTTGGTTGATTCCTCTGGTAACCAGTCCCCATCCTCCAAGAGTCATCCCACTAGTATAAACTCAGATATAGTTGAAAAGGGCTTATTATGAATTAAAAAAGACACTCCTCGCACCCCATCATTCTGGAAATCCCTAGGGTTTTAGGAGCTCTGTGCCAGGAACTGGGACGCAGACCAAATACATATTCATTATTCTATCTATCACAGTATCACAGTGTTATTTCAGTGAAACACTTCAGCACACATGCAGCATGTTAAAAACCACAAAGGCACATGTATAAAAGTTGCTTCTAACGTTCCCACTTACATTAATGAATCAGTATAGTGTTATTTCAGTGAAACATTGAGAAACCTGGCTCCCGCCATCTGCCAACCATCCGCTTAGTTGTTCGGTTCCAGTATCCATGTGCAGTGGCATCAGAATTGTTAACCCAGGCCCACGTGGGAAGCAATGTTACCAACCAGAGTGCAGTGCTGTATATAGTTTCTCTTCCTTTAATTGTACAGACTCCATTTCCAAAGTCACAGAGCTCAGCACCTTTTCCCTCACCACCTTCAGTGAGATTGTTTCATATGTCTGTGATAGATTGTGTTGTTGCACTCCACATTCCATCCTAGGACATCCCCCCCAATGGCTTTTAAAATATTCATAATTAAGGGTCACTGTGCTGTAACATCAGTCTGTTTTGACAAATGCGTAGTGTCGTGTATCTATTACAGTGTCATACAGAATAGTCTCACCACCTAAAAAAAATCACTTGTGCCTCACCTATTCAACTCCTCCCTTGTCCCCTCCTGAACCTGTGACAACTGCTTCTTAGTGTTCTGCCTATTCTAGAATTTCATATAATTGGAGTCATGTAGTATGTAACCTTTTCAGAATGGCTTTCTCTTGCAGTATGTATTTAAGATTCATCCATATGTTTTCCTGGTTTGATAGCTCATTTCTTATTATTGCTGAATTAAATTCCATTGTATGTATGCACCACGGGTTGTTTATCTCCTACAAGACATCTGATTTGCAAATATTTTTTCCTATTCCATGGGTTGTCTTCACTTTCTTTACAGTGTCCACTGAAGCACAAGGATTGTTAATTTTGATTAAGTCCAATTTATCTATTTTTGCTTTTGTTACCTGTGCTTTTGGTGTCATATGAAGAATTTTAACCAAAATTTGTAACATGGGAGATGACCTGCAGTGCTCACTGTGGTGTAGTAACTGCTTTACGTACAGCAGTCATTGGCTCTGGGAGTAGATAGGACATGGTGTCTGGTATCTGATGCCATCTGGCAACTGATAATTTCCTTGGGAAGCCCACATGAAGTTACTGTTCAACAATTCTATCAGTGAGGTCTTGTGTATTTTGCCCCAAGTATTGATTATACCCACTCGTTTTCTTGCCTCTCCTTGCCAACCGTTTACTTATGCCACATGAAGTTAGATCCATAAACCTAGACTTCCTTTTTCTAGCATGCCACCTTGGAAGCTTTATATTCTTTCAGTGTTAAGTAAACACATTTTGTATTAATATAAATAGCTGGAGTTTGCGTATAATCTAATAACTACTCTAAAAGTGTTGTGATTAACTCATCTCCAGTTGCAAGGGATTTGATAAAATTCTGAAGCCCACATAATCTGGCACAGACTTATAAGAACATTGATAGTATGATTCTTGTTTGTCATTAATTTCTGAAAGTTCAGTTAAATCTCTGGTCAAAGTGGACCAACCAGACCAACCACCATGAGTCTGGCTGAAAACACTGGAAGACCTGACTTCTCAGCCATAGGAAGAAAAGGACCCGAGAAAGCTCTTTGGCAGTGGTAGGGTGAGAAGCTTCAATCCGTGATGCATTTTACCAGTCTGCGTGAACAGCTAATCCCCTCTTGTGATCTACAAATTATTTTTTCTGTTAGGAAGGCAGTACATGGTCATTAAAAAACCAAACGGAACTATATGACTTGGAGAAATGAATAATCCATTCTCCCTGAAATCTCACACTTATGAGTCTATCAAGAAGAACAGATTTGTTTTTACCAATTTCTCATGTGTGGGTGTGTAAAACTAGGATACAACTTATTCTACAGTTTTTCTTTGGTTTTGTTATTCCTTTGCCATCTTCGCAGACTGATACTCAAAGATCAATGTCTTCTTTTTAATGATCTCAAAGCTCTGTTTGGATGAACCATTGTTCAATCTTCTATTGATATTTGGATTGTTTCCAATTATTTCTTATTATGAACAAAGAAATGGATAACATCTTCACAAATATGTCTTTGTGCGTTTGTACACAATGCACAGATTACAATGTTAAGCTTCTAATGCACAGAACACTGGCACATAGTAGAAAATAAATAAATATTTATTGAATGAAAGAAGTACCTCCTGATCATCCAACTGTAAGATCTGGAGGGTCTGAAATAATGACCTGTATCCCTGAACAGGAACTCTACGTACATACATCATATATGCCTATTAGTATACCAGAATCGAGGGACGGAACCAAAACGTGTTTAAAATGAACATAGTCCAACAGTTAGACACCAGTGATTTCTCAACCTCTTTACCACCAAGGACCACATGATGAAATATTTTGCTTGCCAAACAAGTTATGATTACAATCATTCATCACTTAACAATGGTGCTACGTTCCGAGGAATGTCTCGTTAGGCAATTTTGTCATTGTGTGAACATCATAGAGTGTACTGAAGGGGTATAAAATTAGCCACCCCAAAATGTGTCTCCTTAACATGAGGATTATTTTAGGCTGATTATTTTTAAGAAACAAAAGACTCAGAAAGTTTTTCTTGTTACTTCCCCCTTAATTGCCTAAAAGAATTCAGATAAAAAACCTGTCTCAGGAAGTGAGCTGTCACCTTAGCATGATGTGAACCGGGTGGTAACAGGGAGGGACCTAGAAAAGCCTGTTTGTGGGCTCCCCTCTGTGTCTTCTGTTTCTGTGACCAAACAAACGCTTGTTTTCCAAATGTTTGCTCCTTTTCATCTACCTGTGAACTGCCTTCCTTCCCTTTGAAGTCCCTCACTCTCCCCGCCCCCAACATCTTTTCTCTTTAGCTGAGGATGGTATTTAGGGTGAGGGCTTCAGCTATATCGATGAGTTACTCAGTTTTCCTGGGTTTCTCCCATGTATGCACATTAGTAACTTTTGTTTGATTTCCTCCTGTTAATCTGTCTCATGTCACTTTAAGTCTTAGACCAGCCAGAAGAACCTAGAAGGGTAGAGGAAAATTTCTTCCTCCCCTACAATGCTTACACAAACCTAGATGGTGTAGCCTACTACACACCTAGGCTATAATTTTATAGGAACACAGTCGTATATGTGGTTCATCGTTGATCGAAACATCGTTATGCGGCGCAAGACTGTGCTTACATTTTTACTTTATTGAGCCACAATTTTCAGTCCTGAAAGCTATGACATAACTCACAGTAGAACCAAAGCCATAAAATGGGGATCTATGTTGAAAGTAGTCTACTTAACTTCGGAAGACACAAGATTCAGTCAAGGAGAATGTCCTTGCAGACCACCTCCTAAGACACTGCAGGTACTTTTGCAGTGAAGCACCCAACTAAAGACAGCCCAGTACCCAGCCTCATGTACTAACCCTGATGTCACTGGGAACTGAGCTTCCCTCATGGGAACTGATGTCAGCTGGGCTCAAGTCTCCAAGCTTCTGGCTTTGTTCAGGCAAGTAAAGGTGGACTCTTCAGAGCTCACCAGGAGGGTTGAGCTATTCCTTCAAGGCCATAGCTAATCCTCTGTCTCCAACCCTCTCGATGACCAGGGTCCAGGACAACGTGGTGACACCTCATCGCATTTTCTTTCTCACCTCATTGATCCAGGAATGTCTTACAGCTAAAGCTCCTTAGGTCCTCTCTGGCTTGATCCTAGATATCAGTCAGTAGCTAGATACCCAGATCATCATCCTAGGAAAGACAGACACTGTTGGATCTCCCCTGTGCATCCTCGCAGGCTAGAGATGTCCACTGTAGTGGGCTCACTATGAAAATTTATGCTTTGAATATTTCATTTTTTGCTATCAAAGAAGAGATTCAATTATTGGTTAGGCTCTTGTCATAGCTGATGCTTCAGAGGTGAGAAAGTTCCAAGACTTCAAGGATAGAGAAGCAGTGCTCCACGGGCCAGCTCTGCCATCACTCCTTTAGAAATCCTCTGGCTTCTTATTTTTAGGATGGCTTTGATCTCAAAGAGTTTGTCCACAGAGTTTCCTTGTTCTTCGTCATATTTACTCAAGAGGACTATTGACTAAATTTGTTCAACATAAGATTCCTCAAACTATTTAATATTCAGTCCACATAAAATCTTTAGAATGCCTTTGCAATTGGTATACATTTTTTATCTGACCAAGACATTCTAAAGCATGAGTACATAGTGGTTGATTAACGTTCTGCTAACACTGACCAGTCTAAGACATCTTGGGATTACAATTAACAAAAATACACCAGAATTCATAAGAAGAAGTGAGGCACATCTGAAGGGGGAGTAGTCCATAATACGTTATCTAGTATCATTGAAAGTCCAAGAGTCTTGATCCATGGACAATCATGGGTCCAGAGGTCTGCCTAAGAAGTTACAGTTGGAGGGCCAGCCTGGTGGCATAGCGGTTAAGTTCGGGCACTCCACTTCGGAGGCCCAAGGTTTGCTGGTTGGGATCCTGAGCATGGGCCTACACACTCATCAAGTCATGCCTTGGTAGGCATCCCACATATACAGGAGAGGAAGATGGGCACAGATGTTAGGTCAGGGCCAGTCTTCCTCAGCAAAAAGAGGAGGATTGGTGGCGGAGGTTAGCTCAGGGCTAATCTTCCTCAAAAAGAAAGAAAAAAAGAAAGAAATTAGAGTTGGCACGAAGGAAATCAGCTTATAAAGAAGTAAAACCTCGGGGCCAGCCCTGTGGCTGAGTGGTTAAGTTCTTGTGCTCCACTTCGGCAGCCCAGGGTTCCCCCGGTTCGGATCCTGGGCGCAGACCTAGCGTCGCTCATCAGGCCATGCTGAGGCGGCATCCCGCATAGCACAACCAGAAGATCCTACAACTAGAATATACATCTATGTACTAGGGGGCTGAGGGGAGAAGAAGAAGGGGGAAAAAAAAAATAAGAAGCAGAACCTCAGCACACTAGCTCCCCAGCATGCAGCACGTCCTTCTTTAAGGTCCTGAGTTTGAACTCCTGGTATAGCAAATCCACAAAAAGAAAGAACCTCTCTCTGTTCCAGCCACATAGACAGGATCCTTGGTCCAGGCTAGTGACTTCATTTGCTTGCTTGAAGAGGACAGAAAAAACAGACTATGTCAGGCGTGTTAGGGGCTTATAATGGGCATCTTTTGTATTTTGACTACCTTCATTCAATCCCCTCTCTTTGCGTACTTATCCTCTGGTTGCCAGGGGTCAGCAAATTCCAGTCCCCCGGGTCAAATCTAGCCTACCACCTGTTTTTGTAAATAAAGGTTTTTGGAACACAGCGAGGCTCATTCTTTTACGTATTTTCTACACTGCTTTCATGTTTCATTGGCAGGGTTAAGTAGTTACAGTAGAGACCAGCAAGGCCTAAAATATTTACCATCTGGCCCTTTTCAGGAAAAATTTGGATACTTCTGCTCCAAGGAACCCCCACCTTCCTTACTCTCAGTTCTTTTGAATTACAGCCAGTTGGAGTTGGGTTTTCTTTCACTTGGTAACAAGTTGAGTCCTACCTAGCACAAGGGTGCCCCAGCACAAATGACTGTGTCTCCTGACATGGCTTAAAACACATGTCCAGAGCAAGGGTCCACTCTCATCACAGATGTACAGGAACTATGTTCCTTTGACCAGAAGCTGCCGTTTGTTTTCTGTCAACAGGATCAAATATTCGAGAATTTCCCAGAAAATCCCAGGTGTATCGTCACCATTTGGTAACGCCCAATGTTTTCTCCCCGTCTCTGGCTTGTCCTTTCATTTCTTTTTTTTTTGAGGAAGATTAGCTCTGAGCTAACATCTGCCACCAATCCTCCTCTTTTTGCTGAGGAAGACTGGCCCTGAGCTAACATCCATGCCCATCTTCCTCTACTTTATATGTGGCACGCCTGCCACAGCATGACTTGCCAAGCTGTGCCATGTCCGCACCTGGGATCCGAACCGCCGAACCCCGGGCCACTGAAGCGGAATGTGCAGGCTTAACCGCTGTACCACCGGGCCAGCTCCAGTCCTTTCATTTCTTAATGGTATCCTTTAAAAAGGAGAAGTTCTTAATTTTGATGTAGTTCAATTTATCACTTTTTTCTTTTATAATTAGTGCCATTTTGTCCTGAGAAATATTTTCCTACCTCAAAGTCACAAAGATAGTCTCTTATGTTTTCTTCTAGAAGATTTACAGTTTTAGCTCTCACATTTCAGGTCTGTCATCCATCTCAGATTTTGCATATGTGCGAGGAAGGAGTAGTTGAAGTTCATCTTTTTCCCCATGTGGATGTCCAGGTGTTGCAGCATCATTTGTTAAAGACTTTCCTTTCCCATTGTATTGTATTGGCATGCTTGTCAAAAATTATTTGGTCAATACAGGTGTGTTGAAGATGTGTATGTATATATGTGTGTGTGTGTATGTGTGTGTAGTCTATTTTATGCCAAAATGCCAAATGGATATGAGTCTGTTTCTGAGCTCTGTTCTGCTGTCTGTCCTTTCAGCAATACCATACTATCTCGATTACTGTAGTCTTAAAGTAGGCGTGTGTATATTTAATGTTGGCAGTGCCAAAATGCCCTCCCAAAAGATTGTACAAATTCACACCCCTACCAACAGTGTGTCAGTGTTGGTTTCCCCACTCTTACTAGCATGGGGCATTATCAGCCTTATAACTTGTGGGACCATGTCTGATTCACTGCTGTTTCCCCATCACTGGGCACTGTGCCTGGCACGCAGCTGCTCAGCCAGGGCTGAACGAACGACAAGAGGCTTTCACACATCCACGAATGTTGCCAACACTTATTAAGCCGCCTTGTAGGTAACGAGTTTGAGATGATCAATCTAAACTCGAGGCAAATGTTCCTGCAAGCCCAAAAGACTGCGTCCTTGGGATTATGTTGGAGTGCTAACAACAACAAAAATAACAGCTAAATCTTACAGTGTTTACTGTGCGCAAGCATGTGATCTTTGTTGTCATGGTTCAGATGCCTCCCATGGCAGCTGTGTTCCAAACAGCTAGAGGAGAGGACAAGGAAGAAAAAGGAGACAGGGTAGGTTTCTTCTAAGGGAAGTTCCCAGCAACTGCCACATGACACTATTTATGTCCCATTAAATTTATGGCCACACATAGCTGCAAGGGAGGCTGGGAAGTGTAGGTCTGATTTAGCTAATTCTTCTTGACTTCTCAGGTTTGGTTTTCTATCACGTACAATCAAAGGAATCCTAACTTTACACTCTACTTCCTTGAGTGGAGTTTTGGCACCCAAGGTATATCATTGGGGGCATCTTGTTTTTAAAGTTTTAAGTCAGAAATGGCAAACAACAGCTCATCTTAACCACAAAGGGACAAAGGCCCACAAAGGTCCTCTATGGGGAAGGACATGATCCCATGTAAATACCAGTGAGTCCAAATGATCCAAGTTCCTAACCAGCACCAGTGGGTCAAGATGGACCTGCACCAAAACCAAACATCCATTTACACCAAAGTTGTGAAAAGTGATTTTTAAGTTGGACCTACCTCATAAAGACTCTAGCATAACTGGACCCATGCATTTTTTAGAAACTGTGACAAAAAAGTTACCACTGACAAAAAAAATAACCAATGTGCTTTGCCGAGCAGAGTATGTTCAGAAGTGTTGGGAAATGGTTCTCACTACCTGAAAATGTCACTCATATTATATCCAGCATATTGAAGGCAGTCTTCCCTTCAGTTTCAATGTTTATTGAACCTGCATCGCATATCCACACTGCTCTAAATCAGAGAGAATCACAGAAAGTGCTCAGCAAATGAGGATCCTTGCCAGGAGCTATGCTAAGTTACACATATGCACATTTCCCCCCCATTTAATGCCTATAATGATCCTATTATTCCACGAGTGGGTATTATTAGCTCCATCTTACAGATGATAAGCCCTGAGGCTCAGTGATCCTACAGCTGGCACCATGGTCTGCCCGACTTTGGACTCTGACCTGAGGATGAGTCCCTTGAAGGTTACGGAAAATACTCCTAAGAATGTTCCACACGAGCCTGCACTCAAGGGGGAGGGAGGGGAACACTCTCCTTATGTAAGGATGTTTCTTATGTGGCATTATCCTTAAAAACCAAGAACCGTTTACAATCCAAAAGCTTAAGTGCAGTTAACTACACAACTGTTCACCCGGAGAACTCATGGAGTAGCCGTCCACACTGCTCACCAGGCACCTTTACCACCATGTTCAAATGTAGAAGGGGCGTAAGTTAGGATCCAAACCACACACACACACATCTCCACCATTAAAAGTATTCTCAGGAAAAGGAGACGATCTCCCAGAATGTTAGGCCTGATTTACTCTGGTTGGAGGACTACAGGGGATTTCAAATTCTCTAGACTTTTATTTTCTAGCTTTTCCACATGAACATGCTTACTTTGATAATATTGTTTGTATTTTACACTTTTGTGTAATGTGCACTTGTGCTCTGACCTTGTTCTAAGTATCTCTAGGATTCTGGATGTCTTTAAAGTTTTGAAATTTAATATCTTCAAAAGGACTTCGAGGGGATGCCCCAATATTTGCATTCAGAGGAAAGGCAGACGAAACTGAGGAGGAGACAAAAAATATGTCGGTTTTTTTTTAAGTAGGACAATGAAATCTCAGTGTGAAACTCTAGCTGACTCAGGACTCTCAAGAGAGCTGGGTGGGTGTCTGGTAGTAAGTTTCATCTTCCTTTTTCCTGGGGAGGGGGATCCCCTGGCTCAGGGGCAGGATAAAGGCCAAAGGCAAGACATCTGGTAGCCCTCAGAGGGCAGTGAGAAGAGGTGGGTGGGTGCACTCCCCACAACTTGGTAGAGAAGAGCATCACTGCCTTCCTCTGGTGCCTCACCCAGACTTCTCTGAAGCCCAGCACCACTGCGCGCACAGGATTTGAGCACTGAATTGTCTCGTGGCCATTCCATCTAAGTTTTTTGTTTTTTAAAGATTTTTTTTCCTTTTTCTCCCCAAAGCCCCCCGGTACATAGTTGTATATTCTTCGTTGTGGGTCCGTCTAGTTGTGGCATGTGGGACACCACCTCAGCGTGGTTTGATGAGTGGTGCCATGTCCGTGCCCAGGATTCGAGCTGAAGAAACACTGGGCCGCCTGCAGCGGAGCGCACGAACGTAACCACTCAGCCATGGGGCCAGCCCCTCCATCTAAGTTTTTTGAGGGCAGTGATCACATCTCTTGACTCCCCATCCCCCAAAAGTTCATGGCTCATATTGGGTCCTTATTAATATTTGCTGAAGTCTTTCTAGATGTGTTACAGAAAAGCCTATACCAAAAATAATCTAGAATAACAACTCTTTCTCAAACCCCACCTACTTAATTAACTCCATATATAATAAACTACACCAAGTTTAGCTCCCAGACAAGATGTGTATGTTCCCATGTGTGCGTGCACTGTCAGGGAGGATGCAGAGAGCAACTCCAGTCCCCTCAGATTATCAACAGTAACGACTCAACCCACCTTGAACACCGCATTCCCCCCCTCATCCCTCTCTAAAGAGCCACCTGTGGTAAAGGAGGTTTGCTGATGCAGCCCCACCTCCACCCCCCTTTCCTACAGGGAACAGCTTTCCCTCCAATAGCGCTGATGTGGCTGGTGATTCTAAGCCCCCTTTCTCCCTCCCACTCTGCACACAGGGCCAACCAAAGGACTCTATTCTTACGGGCCACAGAGACCGGGTGAGGGAAGGGCATATGGACCAAGGCAGCCAATCAAGGTCGTTCCTTGGGATCTTCGATGTGGAGCTGGACAATGTGGCTTTGCATTTAACAGAGGGAACAGGAGAGCTAAAGCCAGCTTGAAGCCAGTTTCCCCCCAGGACTTCAATAAATTCCTCTTACACAAGGCAATAAATTCTTCGTTTCTACTTAAGCTACTTTGAGTAGGTTTCCATTTCTTCCAACTGAAACAGTCCTTTCTTCTTTTTATATTTTCCAAATTTTCTTTAAAAACTTTCTCAAAAATTTTAGTTTTAGGTGAAAAGTACAGTTTTGAATTCCAAAACCCTACGCGAAAACTGATGTGCGTCTGGGAAAGCCTGGGGAAAATGAACGCAATCCCTGCATAGGTGACGTCCCCCTCCCCACTGGCCCCAGGGCTGCTTCTCCGCTCCCCTCCCCCATGAAGCAGCTGTTAGTTCTGATTTCACCTCCATGAGAAAGCCAAGGTCTGTGTTCATTTTAACAACATTCCATTTCAATGAATCCACAAAGTCTTCCCACCTCAGCGACAAAAAGCAGCTCAGGGTCATTGGAGTTGGCACCTAAAAAGAAATAGAAACTGAGAAGCTGTGCCCCGTTTCAGAGAGAAGCAGGCCTAGGGACCAAGCCCCTTCCCAGTGGGCTTGGCACCCCCTCCCAGTGTGGGAAGGCTCCCAGGGGACTCCTGGGCATCCATCCCGGAGGCAAGGGAAGGAGAGAGGGGCAGGCGGCCGGTAGGGTGGCTGCGTGGGCCTGGGTGGTGGCGGAGAGGGTAGAGGCCCAGAGTCACTGTAGGGTTCAGTGGTGTGGGGCCCTCTGGGATGCCTGGGTGGGTTCCCGCTGTGGTTTGCTGGTGTCCCCAAGACTAGAGTCCCACTCTCCACCCTCTTTCCCCTCAGGGAAGCTGAGCGAAAGCTCCTCTTTGGGGACTTGCAACCCAGAGGTCATTTCAGAGAGAGAAATCCCGCGGCACCTCCAGTCCTCCTTGACCCGGCAAGACCGCACCTTCCTGGAGGGTGCCCACATTTTAATGACAGAGCGACACTTATGAGGGTTTACAGTATTTGGGGGGAAAGGTTCACTATTGTGTTAGGAATACAAGTTACAAAGAGTGAAGATGTACAATCAGTGAAGTCCGCGTGATGTTTAGATCTAAAGTACAAAAGTTAAACACAGTTAGCATTTTGGACATGTACTTTATTGTTTAGAAATTTCCAGCAGAGCCATCATTAAGTACCTCTGTCAAGAGATGCCTATGAGAACCTAGATTGGAAAACAGCCACAGGTGGGCCTGGCAGCTCTTCCCGCAAATCCACACACCATTGGACAACAACCAGCCTGGCCTGGAGGTGCGAGGTGATGGGCCACCAGCCCTCAGGCGTGGATCAGATGAACGACAGAAAACCCCTTAACTGTAGATTTGAAGTGCGACCCAAACGACAAACGGCTTTCTCTGGCGGCCCAAATGAGCTATCAGAATAGAATCTGAAGAACAGCACAGTGGTCGTGATGAGCATTCCTGCCTGAAGGAACCCAGCCCCCAAACCAGCTGACCTTATCATGTTTTTAGTCATTTATTCTAAAAGCAAACCAATTGTATATGGCGTCTTTTAAAAACTCATGTAAACGTTTGCAAAGGTTTTAGGGGTTATTTATAATCTAAGAGATTTATAGAAAAACTACTGGACTTGTTAAGACTACAAATACTAACCCTGTCTCCCCCCATGAAAAAAGCAGTTGTTATAAAAATATAAAAAATAAACTAGCTTCTACGACTTAACCTTCCCACCAGAAATCTCACGACTCTGGGACACATCCTGGTTCATCCACCGTCACCAAGCACACGTGCAATTCTCTCCACTTTTTAAGGAAGGAAAAGTTCCAAAACATTCCCTTTGTTATTTGAGGCTGCTTACTTCACAGGGACGGCAATGCTAGCGAGTGGGGACAGTGTGAAGCTTCCTCTTGCGTCCCCTGCACGAGCCCAGTGTGGATACTACAGCACGGGAGGCCGCTGTCAGAGCTCACACCTGCAGCTTCTTCAGCTTTCTCGCTTCAGCTCCTTCAGTATTCCCTGGGACTCGCTGGGACCCTAGACTCCTGACCTGGCCTTGGCTTCCCTAGCTGCCCCTGGGGAAGGCCAATGGCAGGAGGGGGCTCTTGGTGGAGGATAAGAGGGCACTCAGCCTGCTGCTGCCTGTAGCACCCAGTTTCTGGGACTGTGGGTAAGGCCCCCACCCAGGTTTGCTAATGCCAGGGTAGCCGCAGGCTTGGAGGACCATGCCCCTCTGGTCTGGAGAGGCGACTGATGCCACAGGAGAGCCTGCAGACTCCAGGAGGGCGACTAGCAGCAAATGTGGAAGCAAAACACTTGGCATTAAGTGAAAACACTTCTATAAAAGTTGACTCAGATCACATGTACTTTTCCATAGCAGCCGAGCCACCAAGTACTGTGACCAATTAAGAGCTGGAAAACGGACCAAATGCAGGTTGAAAAACTCCACAGACACTACAGGAGGACGGTGGGGGGCATTTTCACCGTCAAGTCCTTGAGGATGCCCCTCCTTCACTAGGACGTTTTCAGTGTTTCCTTGTCCCTGCTGTCGCCATCTGGGGGTGTTGTGTGTTCAATCAAGCTCTTGGGAGAGACCAGTAGCTGGGTAACAGTGGGATGGAGCCACATGTCACCAGGCAGGATCCCTCCACATTGACTGGGATATTCTTGGGCTGTACCCTGAGTCCCTGGAGTCCAGGGAGGCATCTCAGATGGGGGTCGCAACCTACGCATGCTTGGGAGAGCCCTCCTCCTAGAGCCCTCACGTGTGCACAAAGTCCTCACTCCTTGCCGCCTGCTCCCAGGAGCAGACCTGCCTCACCTGGAGCCTGGCTGACACCAGTCTCCCCTGTGGGACCCTCTGACCTTGCTGCAGCCCCTAGTGCCTGCCACAACCCAGCCTGGCATCCAGTCTAACTCGCGTGCTGCTGCCCTCACCAGTCTTTAAGGGACAGGCTGTCTGCCTCCAAGCCAGAGGGTGGGCCCCCTCTGAGCCTCCAGTGGACTTCCAGGCTCTCCTGGTGGAAGGAATAGATTTTTACAACACTAAGGGTTTTATTTTACAGATCACATGGTGAGTTTGAGATTTCCAGTCCTCACCATGGTTAAATCATACATTTCCCGATACTCTCGTGTTTCTCCAGATCTGAAACA
Source organism: Equus quagga (assembly GCF_021613505.1). Lineage (NCBI taxonomy): Eukaryota > Metazoa > Chordata > Mammalia > Perissodactyla > Equidae > Equus > Equus quagga. The sequence continues at coordinate 44,569,890 of NC_060279.1, read as the reverse complement.
TCTCACCCAATACACCCTGGTTATTTTAAACCCCAAATGAACTTTCCAAAAGCAACGATAAGAGACTCAGAGAACGCCAGCCACATATGCTGAGCAAGTCCCCTCTACTTTGGTTGCATCAAAAAAACAAGGCTTCTGAGACATCCCCAATTCACATTTGCTCAGAAGAGAAGTGGTCCCACATCAAGGCACAAAAGAAAGAAGCCTCCTGGGGCAAAATGACCATGAAAGCGACCAGTGACCTGTGTGAGGCCTGAGGCGGAGTCGCTGGGGAAGGCGAGTTCAGTCCGGTCTGGGTGGGCGTCAGGAGGAAGGCCCGAGGACCAGTCTCCCTCTGAGGCCTGAGGAGTCCTCACGCATACTTCTCCAGGAACTTTATGTGAAACTCTTTCACCTTCTGTAGAACTGTCCTCAGCTTCTCCACTGGAGGGAGAATGGTCATTCTGTCAGGAAAGACAACAGCGTCAGCCTGGGCACAAGTTGCTCTGCAAGAGGGGAGAGGAATGAACCCAGCAGCTCATTCCTTCACCTGTAGTTGCAGAGACAAGAAGGTGTGGGCAACTTGCTTGGGGGAGGGCGGGCCTGTCTTGGCCGCTAGGATAGCTCCAGCCCCTGGGCGGCATCTGGCACTTGTTGAACCACTTTTCCCCCCATTCATACATTTCTTTTTTACCCTAGTAATTCATGTGAACAAAAGCAATAAGCTGGTGGCAGCCTTTAGGCTAAGACACACCACCCATTATCGCAGCAGGCCTGCACAACATTCTGACCAGTGAAGAGAACTTTCTCTAGGGGCTGCCCCATGGCCGAGTGGTTAAGTTCGCACACTTCGCTTCTGCAGCCCAGGGTTTCACTGGTTCAGATCCTGGGCACGGACATGACACCGCTCATCAAGCCATACTGAGGTGGCGTCTCACATGCCACAACTAGAGGGACCCACAACCAAAAATACACAACTATGTACTCGGGGAATTTGGGGAGAAGAAAAAATTTTTTAAAAAAGAGAACTTTCAGGGCCGGCCCGGTGGCGCAGCGGTTAAGTTCGCACGTTCCATTTCGGCGGCCCGGGGTTCGCCGGTTCGGATCCCGGGTGTGGACATGACACTGCTTGGCAAGCCATGCTGTGGTAGGCGTCCCACATATAAAGTAGAGGAAGATGGGCACGGATGCTAGCTCAGGGCCAGTCTTCCTCAGTGAAAAGAGGAGGATTGGCAGCAGTTAGTTCAAGGCTGATCTTCCTCAAAAATAAATAAATAAATAAAGAGAACTTTCTCTAGATCATGACTGTCAGTATTGCCTGCAGACACAGAGCGAGACTTCACTCCTACTAGATGGGCCTTTTTTATCTCCACTAGTCAGTCTCTTGTAGTGAGAGCCTCCAGTCACAACTCTCCCTCCAAAGGAATTCCCAAGTTACCATGGTAACTAACCCCTCCCTCCAATACTGTCAACATGCTTTGCAACCCTAAGGGCTGCCCTTGAGGTTTAAACTGTTTTCTGAATGAGCCAGGAGTCACCGAGGTGAACCTAGCTAGAATGGAAAGGCCACCCACGTTTGTCCATCCAGGGCACACTGCTCATGACCTTGACTGAGTCAAAACTTGGCTCCAGGTGTTAACTAAGCTCATGACATTTCTTTTTTTAGCATCTGCTTCAGGAGACATCTGAGAGCACTGTGCGCGGAGAAGGTGCTGTACTCCACAGAGCTGGCCTCGGTGGGGAAAGCTGGCTGAGCTGGCCCAGCTCACTCATCCCGAGAGTCCCCATGTGTGAAGGCACCGAGTCAGCATGCCCGGGGAAATGTGTCACAGTGAGTGGAGCTAATTCCACTGGGTTTTGGATGCAGCATCTCGGCAGGCTTTTGGTGCCGCTACTGAGCTCCTGGATGCTGTATGCTGCCATTATGGAGTTGAAAAAGGACAGGGAAAAAGAAGAAAACACACCACTGGGAACATTTCAGATGGTATGTGATAGACAGAGGCAGTTCGGGGGGAGACAGAGTGGTCAAGGAGATGGGCTTGGAGTCCACACACAGTTTACCTGAACCCCTGGGCACGGGGTCTCAGCTTTGCTCTGCAGCAGGACACAATGGGGGTGGGGGATGGGATGGGTGGGGGTGTCTCTCAGGGGAGGACAGGGGCTGCACACACCTCAGTCTCTGAAGCAGCCTGCGCTCTATGTCAAGAAGCCAAGTTTCCCAAGACACATCTGGGACCAGCCCTCTGTGCAGAGAGGAAGTGGTACCTGAAGTGGTAGGTGCCTTCTCTCTGCCCGAAGCCGCTGCCAGGCACGACGCAAATGCCCGTCTCCTCTAGGAGCTTCATGCAGTAGAACATGTCAGGGGCCATTGTGTGGGCCTGCGGGAGCAGGGCAGAACTTAGGACTCAGTCCTGGCTTTGCACTGCACAAACACACCATTAAAACCTCAAAGCCAAATACAATCGAAACAGTGGCTTCTTTCCCACGGCAGGCTCTCCTCCCCTCCCCTCCTCTTCCGGCAAGGACCAAGGCAGGACGCTGGACACTGCTGCGAGCTGGTACAGGGAACAAGGACCCAAAGGCTGCTGCAGGGTGGCCACGGGCGGGAGGCTTCTGATTCTTGTCTGGAAGTATCAGCCTATTTCCTCTGTACCCCAGCCTCAGCAGGGGCTCAAGAAGCACTGACAGTGGCCTCCTACAGGCCAAGACACATCACCCTCTAACAACGGGGCCCCGAGGTCTGCAGCCGCTGGGGGCTGTCAGGGCACCAGCTTCCCAGGGGCACTGTGGACAATGCTTCTCACACCTGGGTTTGCACAACCCGGGGAGCCTGTTAAGCAGAGTCTTGGTCCCCAGCACCTGGGATTCTGATTCAGTAGGTCTGGGCAGGGCCAGATTTCAAAGGTTTAACAAGGTATTGAGGAGGTCTGGGGGTGTGAGGACACTTGTTGAAATACTGCTCTGGCCCTTGATCCTCAAAGTAGAGTCCGTGGCACCGTCTGACAACTTACTGGAAATATGAATCTTGGGCCGCTCTGCAGGCTTCCTGAACCATAACTGCCATTTAACAAGACCCCAGGAGGCCCCACTGAAGTTTGCAAAGCGATGCTCTCAGGCACGTGGCTGGCTCCTCCAGAGGCAGCTCTGGCTGCTCCCCCAGAGTCCGTTCAGCTTTAAATGCATCACCTCACACTGGGCACCTGCCTTCGGTGCAGCCAGCTCCCCTGGGGCCGGCCTCCCGTCTGCCCTCTCAGCACAGCACACCACATGGGCTGGGCCTCCGGGAGCCTGCCATCTTTACACAGTAAGCACCAACTGGCTGAGGGGGCCTCTAGGACCAGCACTTTTGCTCCCCAAGGCCTGAAGTAGCCCCCAACTCCACAGTCCCAAGTGACCCTGGTGAGAGAGCCGGCCCACCACGCCCCAGACCTGAGCGGCCTCCACGGCTCTGGCGGGGAGGAAGATGCGAGGAAAGGCGTACATGGCGCCCTGCAATGGGTTGCATCGAACCCCTGGGACCTGGTTGAACAAGTCTTCTGTCAGCTTAGCTTTCTTGGCCAGATCACCCAGCACGGACTCCTTCTCCTGACGAGACAGAGAGAACACAGGAGTCAGCATCTCTGGACATCACAGAATGGCTTCAGCCACCAGAACTTGTCCCTTCCATGCTGGGGTAACAGGGCAGATGAGAAAGGCATGTTTGTGTGCACATGAGCACAGCGAACCAGGGCAGTGGGTGAACCGCACGCCCTTGCAAGGAGCTTCCTGCAGACAGGCAGAGCGAGAGGCTACATTGTGCCCTGTGGCGTGGGGCGCACGAGCACACAGGGAGTTCCAGGCCACAGGTAGGTCCTGGGGAGCCTGTGTCATGGGTTCTATTCTAGTACCAGGATGTCATTCCTGAACACAAGAAAAGTCAGTCCCTTCCCAGCAGCCTGAATGGACTCGGCCCCAGACAGAACACCCCAGAACATGCTTCTAGGGGACAGCCCCACCACTTCATTTTAGGGGGCTACTCCTCCCAAAATCCATGTGGTGTGCATGGGGCACGTGACCTGGGCAAAGCAAATTAGTGACTGGCTCAGAGCTGGCCACGTGTCCAAAGCTAGAACAGAGTCAGTCCAGGAGTTTTGCAAGTACTGCTGGGAAAAGGGAGCAAAAAGGTGTGGCCTTCAGGTGAATAGATAAAGAAAATGTGCCATATGCATATAATGGAATATTCTTCAGCCTTAAAAAGGAATGGAGTACTGACACCCTCTACAACATAGATGAACCTTGAAGACATTACGCTAAGTGAAATAAACCAATCACAAAAAGGCAAATACTGTCTGATTCCACTTACATGAGGTACCTGGAGTAGTCAAATTCATAGAGACGGAAAGCAAAATAGAGGTGACCGGGGTGGGGGGAAGAGGGGAGGGGCAGCTAGTGTTCAATGGGGACAGAGTTTCAGTCTGGGATGATGAGAAAGTCCTGGAGATGGGCGGTAGTGATATGAATGTACTTTATGCACTAAACTGTACAGTTAAAAATGGTTAAAATGGTAAATTTTATGTTCTATGTATTTTACCACAATAAAAAGAAAAGATGTGAACCTATGAGCCTGGAACAGGTAGGAACTGACTTCTTGGCTATATGACCCATAAATTCCTTTTTTGTTTAAACTAGTTAGAGTCGAGTTTTTGTCACTTGCAACCGAAAGGGTCTGGCTGGACCACTCTGTGCTGCGGGGACGTCCCGTTAGGCCAGAGCCAGGCCCACGGCCCAGAATCAGTGTGGCGCCTACGCATTTCCCCTCTTTAGTTTAGTAACAGAACCCCCCGAGGTGTTCTGGGGACACAAGGCCCTACCCCCTGGGTGCCTGATCATCCACGGTGCTCACAGGTGAGGAAGAGGAAGGGCCCCCATCACACACAGGCACAGTCCTCCCACTTCAAAACACAGCCCAGCGGCTTCTGCAGACTGAAACGCAGAGGGGTGGCTCAGGCACTAAGAGGAACCATGAGCGCTTCCTGGAGGCCATCTGGAGACAGACTGGCCATGGCAACCCTGAATATATCACGAACACTCGTGACCCTGGCTGGAGCAGTAATGCAGACAGGCCGCAGGAAACAGCAGACTCACCCTCCTGAACTGCTCGAAGGACTCCTCTCCTGGCACCGGGGGGTTCACGACGATGTCCATGGCGGCCTGCCCCGACACTGGTGGGCAGAGACGTACCGAGAGTAGCTTCACTAGCTGGCCCTTGATCTCAGGGTGCAGATTGATCACCTCCATGTAGCCTCCTCTGTAGCCACACCTGTCAGGTTGAAGAGGGGGAAAGGACCCACTAGTTACGGAGAACCTCAGCTAAGTGCAGTGCAGCTGGCCGGAATCTTCTCTAACCATCTCCATGCCCAACACTGAGCAGCCAGGTGTGGCTGAGTTCTTGCCAGCGGAAGGCAAATGGAGGGATATGTGGACATCCTACATGACATCCTCACAAGGAGAAAGCATGCTCTCCCCTTCCTTTTCCCCCACTTCCTGAGAACTGGAGAACTGGAGCAGCAGCCTCGGCGCTAGAGAGGGATGCCATATGTTGAGAAGACAGAGCCACCCCACCAGCCCCACTCTTTGAATGACCCTGCGGAGCAGAGCCTGCCCTGGACTTCCCCTGCCTTTGAACTGTTGTATCAAAGAGAGACACACTTCCATCCTGTCTGAGCCACTGTACTTTTGGCTCTGTTTGTTATAGCAGCTTAGCCCAAACCATACCTACTACACTAGCCCCCGCTCCAAAGAGGCACATGACTCAGGCCGGGCATTCCCCTGCACAGGCTCCAGGGGTGGGCACACGATTCACACGTGTTAAAGAGCGTCAGCCTGAGGACTTTTGCTGGAACTTTTTGCTGCCTGAAAACAAAGCCAACGCAAAGGAGAGCACAGCTGAGAAAGAAAATGAGAAAAAGCAAGAAAGCAGAGACAGCATCCCAGTGACTTTTTTTTTTTTAGGAAGATTAGCCCTGAGCTAACATCTGCTGCCAATCCTCCTCTTTTTGCTGAGGAAGACTGGCCCTGAGCTGACATCCCTGCCTATCTTCCTCTGCTTTATATGTGGGATGCCTACCACAGCATGGTGTGCCACGCAGTGCCATGTCTGCACCCAGGATCCGGGCCGATGAATCCCGGGCCACCGAAGTGGAATGTATGAACTTAACCACTGTGCCACCGGGCCGGCCCCCCCCCCAACTCAGTCACATCTTTAAGTCCCTGACTCCACTTTACTCCTGGACCTTTTACCAATATGGATTAAAAAACAAAAGCCTCTTTGACTAGGCCAATTCAAGCTGAGTTTCTGTTACTTACCACCAAAAGGATCCTGACTGATACAGACTCTAATTACATGAAAACAAGCTGAGATCATGCAATGAGTTAAAAAAACAACTTTCGGAACCAAATCAGCTCCATCAGCCACCCTTCCTGGAGCTGGGCCTCCTCTGGGCTGTGAGGACAACGTTCAGACTAGCAGTTGCAGGCACGCAAGCACCCTGGGGCGGGAGCCTGGTCCCACCTTCCTCTGTACACTGCCACCCCCTGAAGCTCGGAGCACCTCACACGATGAGACACTCAATCCAGCACTTTTGGGGTCAGCCCGCCGAACTAAACTGGCAAAGCAGATCCCCATGTGATCCCACGACTGGACTCTCCAAGGCAGAAAGATAAATTCCGGCATCTCAAAAGCTTTCCCGTTACAAAGACTGAAAGAAGGAACTTTCTGCTGAATCCTCTGCTGAGAGCAGAAAATCCAATGGAGCACAGCAGCCGAATCCTGGGTGATCAGGATCTGAGGGCACCAGGCCAGGACTCAGGACACCAACGTCCAGGGGACTGTTAGAAGAGTAATCAATAACCCAGATGGAGAGATGGATAGGCACGTGATAAACACACTTGAGTTTGAAAAGTGAGTTAACAGAGAACACCTTTGTTTAGGAAAAGAGTTACATAGTACATGAAAATCTAGCAAGGAGCCGGCACTGCTACAGGCTAGACCGGAAAGACCAGCGTAAATTAACCCCTGCCCACACCAAATAAAGCCAAGAACAGTTGGGCAATCATCCCAAGGGGCAGCTCCCTCAACCTCAACAGCTCCTCTTACAGCTTCAATTACACTGGCCTCCAGCTTAACAAGCCGGACCCTCCCCCAGCCTGATGCCCAGCACAGGGCAGCACCCCAACAAAGGTGAGGAAGGAACGCTCTTAGCTGGGAATGCACTGGTTTTTCCTTCTCGGTCTCCTTTGCAGGTTCCTCCTTTCCTCCTCCAGTTTCTGAGCAGTGAGGACCCAGGCCCAGCCCTTGGACCTCTTCTCTACCTATAACCACTCCTTGCACGACATCTAGGCTTAGAGAACTTTCTAACAACTCATACACCGACATCTCCCAAACTTAAATCTCCAGCTGGATATCAGCTCTGAGCAGAGACTCACACATCCATCTCTGTCTGGACATCAACGGGCACTTGCAACATTACCATGTCCCAAACCAGCTCCTCAGAGTCCCTTCCCTCCCAGCCTTCGTCTACTGATGGCAACTCCAGCCTTCCTGTCGTACAGACAAAAAACTTGAGAATCATCCTTGACTCCTCTCTCTCACATCCATCTTTTCCATCAAGCAGCTCCTGTCAACTCTATCTTCAAATATATCCAGGATCCAACGTCTTCTCCCCATCTCTACCCTGGCCACGATACCTTGCCTGGATTGTAATAGTCTCCTGACTGGGTTCCCACTTCCGTCCCCATTCCACGGCAATCAGAGAGGGTGTAGTAAAACATAAGTCAGGTGAGATCATGACCCTATTAACACCCTCCAATGGCTCCCATCTCACTCTGAGCAAAAGTAAAAAATAACCCAAGTAACCCAGGTGATCTGACCTCCTACGACTTCTTTGGTCTTAAGTTATTCCACTTACCCCCTCACTCACTCCTCTCCAGTCCCCTTGCTGCTCCTTGAACATGCCATGCATGCTTCTACCTCAGGGCCTTCACACATGCTGTTCCCTCTGTTAGAATGCTCTTCCCTCTGTTAGAATGCTCTTCCCTCAGATATCTGCATAGCCCCCTCCCTCAGCTCCTTCAGGTCTTACCTCAAAAGCCAACTCAGTAAGCCCACCCCCAGCTTCTGCCATTCCCATCTGTTCTCTAATTATTTTTGTCCACCTGACACCCGATTTTTCTAATCTGTCTATTGCCTCTCTCTCCTGACCAGAACATAAGCCGTGTAAGGGCAAGTCTGCTGTGGTTTGCTCACTGCTACGACCTCAGTGATCAGATGAGTGCTGGACTCATTGCAGGAGCTCAACAAACCTTAGCTGAGTGAACAATCTAGGATGGAAGCTGACTCTTTGGCCCCTGTGGTCATGCAGGGCTAAAGGGTATGCACAGAGCTTTTGCACAGAGCTTGGCTCACTGGCCTGACAGCACTTGTCTGCTCAACCTGCCTTCTTTGGCCACTTCAGTCAACGTCAGAGTGACAGGGCTGGCAGAAAACACTAGTGCCGGAAGCTGCTTTGAGGTCCTCTTTTCATTTCATCGTTTATCCACAGTCTGATTTCCTCCAAGCTTCACCTTATTTTATTTGAGCCCTTGCACGAGGGCTGTCCTCACCCCACTGGGCTCCCCTCGGGGAGGGGCGGCCTCGCTCCTCCTGCTTCTTAGATCAGCAGAGGCCACAGATAAGGGTGGCCTTCTCTGTCCAGTGGGTCGCCTGTGGGGCGGGGCAGAGGAGCACTAGGACCAGCAGACCCAGAGGCAGTGGGAGGGAGTGGAAGCGGACATACTCGCCCATGTAGCCCTTGGAGGTGGAGTGGAAGGAGGCGAGCTCCACGTTGCTGGAGTACTCGGGCCCCATCTCGTGAAGCACCTTCTTAAAGGAGTGGAACCTGCAGCCGGGAGAGTACACGTTGTCCTGGTATACCTGCAGGAGAGGACAGGACGGGGACAGGCCCAAAGGCCCTCAGAGGCTGAGCCACGCAGGCGCTTCCGCGGGAGGCACAGTGCTCAGGGCCAACCTGCAGTCAGGCTGCATCGTGTGAAGCCCAGCTTCTGAGGACGCTTCCAGGCACGAGCCAGAATGTGCCCGAAGAAACTTTCCAGAACAAGTGAGGAGGAAAGGACTTGGGCCGGACGTCCACTTGATTTCTCCCACATTCACCCCACCCAGTCTCCAGATCTCTTTTCTACTTCATCTGACCAGCGACTGTCAAGGACTCCCAGCTGCCAGAGTGAGTGTTCTTCCTGAAGTGCAGGCTTCACCTCCTTCAAGAGGAGTGAGGAAGGCAGTTCCTGCACCTGTGCTCTGGCCTCCCTACCTGACGAGCCAGCGTGTGGCTCTCAGCCCTGGGGACACCTGCCCGGTTGGGACTCCTTCGTCCTCTGTCTGCTCTCACTGTCAGTCTCTCCCACCACTGTGGACATGCTCCTCCCTGGCTACATGGCACACACGCAGCAGGCAGCGCCCTGCTCTGCCCTGGAGATGAGCCTCCCACCCCACGGGGATCAGGGCCGAGGCTCTCTGGGGCACCGTGGGGCTGCAGGAGGGTCAGCCCAGCGCCCACTTCAATAAGCCAGGAGGAGTCCAGCTCCTCCTCCCCTTCCCAGACCTAGAGGGGAGGGGCTTGCCCAGGTCAGGAGGAAAACCCTGGGTCACTCTGCTGCCCCTTCTCTCCTCCAGAAATGAAGATTTTAGGCCCATCTGCTGGTAATTATGACAACACTTTGCTGGGTAAGGGTGTGTGTGTGTATCTGTGTGAGTGAGTGAGTAGGGGGGTGCTAAGGAGCAAAGAAAGGTAGTGTGCCAGAAGCTACGGCTAACCAGAAATCACGCAGAAGATGAGATGAAAATGGGATTTGACAGGTCTTCAATTTCTTCCTTGCAAAGCAGGAAAAGAAAGGGCAGACCTTGGCTCCAGAACTGGGGTTCAAGCAGCAGCAGCAGCTATGGGGTTAATTAAGATCCCCTTCCTCACAGGCTGCTGTGAGAACTAAATGAGACGATGGTTATGGAAGCACAAGGGGACACAGGATCACAGCACTGTGCCCATCCAGCACCCCCTCCCTTCTTAAGAGCCCCTTGACTTGCCCTCAGGGAGCACCCCTCCCCTGCTCTCTGTCCCCAGGTTTGGGATGGAAGGGCAGAGACCCCACCCCTTGCTCAGGGCCAGTTTGCATATTGCAGCCACCAGGCTACAGTGATTGGTTCAGCAGTGGGAGCTTGACCCAAGCTGCACCAACGAGGCCCAACTCTGAGACTTCTGCCGGAACTCCCAAGAAGAAATGTTCTTTCTAGGCTGGGCAGCTGGTAGGCCTGTGCATGACGCCAGTGCAGCAGGATGGAACGAGATAGAATCTGGAAGATACTGTTTGAGGCCCTGGGTCCAGCCCCACACCTGTGAGCCCACCACTTTTTTTTTTTTTGAGGAAGATTAGCCCTGAGCTAACATCTGCTGCCAATCCTCCTCTTTTTGCTGAGGAAGACTGGCCCTGAGCTAACATCTGTGCCCGTCTTCCTCTACTCTATACATGGGATGCCTACCACAGCATGGCTTGCCAAGCGGTGCCATATCCACACCCAGGATCCAAACCGGCGAACCCTGGGCCGCTGAAGCAGAACATGTACATTTAACCGCTGTGCCACCGGGCTGGCCCCAGCCCACCACCTTTTTTCTTTTTAAGTTTAAAGTGGTTTGGGTTAGATTTCTGAAATTTATAACCAAGAGCCTAAACCAATATGGGGATGATTTAGGCCACAGTCTCATAGGCTGTAACACTGAACATCCTCGTCCTCACTTAGAATCTCTCCTCCAACACCTAGAAAGCTCTCTGGCCAGAACAGTCAGGCCTGGCCTCTCCCCTGGAAGAGAAAGCGCGCCCTCTCTGAAGGCTGGGCTGCTCTTACCTCGTCGGCCAGGAGAAAGAGCTTCTCCTCCCAGGCGAAGTGAATCACGTCTTCTATGCACTTCCTGCTTTGCACCTGACCTAGAAAATCCCCAAACAAAACCAGAATGCAGGTTGTAATGCTGTTTAAATTGTCCCCAGGCAAGAATCCCACCCAGAATCACTCAGGTGTCCTGTGTTCCCTCATGACCCTAAGGGCCCACCCTCCCTAGCTGCTGTGCCTGAGGGGGTGTAGTTAACCTCCAGGGATAGCTGGAGGGTCAGCCCCCTCCTTCTGCCTCACTAAAGCCAGGTAGGCGGAGAGAGTAGTGTTTCCCACCCAACTTCCTTGTCATTCTTATGAGAGGTGTGTGGGGAGAAGGGTGTGTTTGTCTGTCTGTCGTCCTGGAGGAGAAGAAGGCAGCGAAGCACCCTAAAGAGCAGGCCAGTAAAACCAGAGGAGTGCCATCGATCAGCTCAGCTCCCCTCTTCCCACACACCGGTAACTGCCGAGGGAGGGCCGCGTCTCCCCAGAGAGGCACACGGCTCGGCAAGGCAGGGACAAGGCCGGCACAGCCCACGGGCTGCCCTCACAGCCAGTGCTCAGCAGGTGCTCAGTAAACATTTGCAGCACAAGCCCTGCCGGGCTACATGAATGAGCCTGCACACCAGCTCGGGGGGCTGCCAGCGGCTGTGTCTGCAGTTTCCCTTTCAGGGGCTCCCCCTTGACGGTGACTCAACACAGACAGTGGAAACACTCACCACCCATGTCAGAGAAACGAGTGTAAATAGCAAAATATTAATCCATCAGTTCACAGGAAATGCCACGGGTTTAGATGGGGAAAGGAACAAATGCAAACAGGTGGAAATGGAGCCTTTGCCCAGTATTTCCTGAGACTGTGTCAGCGTGGCCCTGGAGATGTCTGAGGAGCTCGCATGTGCTCTGGAAAAGCACCACTACAGTCAGGCTGGCTGACCTCCTCATAAAGGCTGTTTCTTTCCTACAGGTATACGTGTATCTAGGGACATTACACATGTCCACGTGTGTATATATATGCACACGTATTATTTATATATACATATATACACATCTTTATGCAGAGCAGTATGTAAAGTATGTTACCTTTTTGTTAAAAATTAAAACACCTATATTCTTGTCTAGGCAAGAATATCAAGAATGCGTGAAAAAAAATATATAGAAGTGTCTTCTAAGAGCATGGTACGATTCAGCCAGGATCTCAGACTTGAACTATCCAAGCAATGAACCAATTCCTTTACAAAGGGATCAACTTTTCTCCTGCCGTTCAAGCACTAGCCAGGCTCCCCAGGAAGCAAGCTCAGGTTCTTGGATTCCGGAAGGGCAGTAGCCCTGGATTCTACAAGGAATCAGCCTCTGTTCCCATAGACAGACACGGGGTGGCTACCCAGAGGGCAGAGCCTGCCTGCAAACGCTCCTGGTCTTGCCCTTCCATGCCTGTGATCCCACAAACTATATCTTGTCAGAATGAAAGCACAGACTGGAGCACCGAGAACATCAAAGCCATGTGCACATGATGTCAGGGGGAGTGCAAAGAGGAAACGAGCAGGGCCCAGAGCCTCAGAAAGCCAGCAGCACGGTAGAGGGAATGAGACCCACTGTACACAGCTAATTTCACTGATGTGTGCAATGCAAGCTTGGGGACAAGGACAGAGCTTATTTCTCGGCAGTGCCTGGGACGTAGCAGTCACTCAGAACACGCCTGCTGAGCCAATGATGGACAGCATATGCAGTGGTGTAGAAGGGAGAGTCATATATGGCTTTAGAGGGGCCAGGGCACAGCTGTGCCCAGCAGGGGGAGACAGGAGACCACCTCAGAGAGAGGTGGCTTTGCTACAGGCCCTGAAGGCTGGAGAGGGGTCTCCCAGGAGCCTCTCACCAGAGGCTGGGCCAAAGGAATTTCCTGCAAACTAGCCAGAACATCTGTTGCTTTTGCCTGCCCAGCAGGCTCCCCTGGAGTGACAGAGCTCAGCCGTCCTATGGGGAACTCCCTCTCTCTGCGCTCCAGCATGGGGCAAGGGACACAGACCCAGCCAGAGTCTCAGTGATTTGACTGGTTCAGGGATGGGCAGGTGACAAGACTTGAGCCAAAAAGAATCTGGCCTGGGACTTCTGTTGAAACCATGAGAGGCTCTCTGCTGGGGATGTTCAGCTGATGGGCAGTGCTGGAGCTGCCGAAGGCCACTCCAAGGACGGATGCTTCCTGAGAAGGGAGCAGGGAAATGGACTGAGGTTCCTAGCGACAATGACACTGATTCAGGTGTGCTGCTTTGCCCCTGGGACTGTACAGTTCCATGAGCCACTCCCTTCAGCCTTGAGCTGGGTTTCTGTCTTGAAACCCAAAGAGCCCGGGCTTAACATACCAGTCCATATTGACACCTTTTAGCCAAAGTGGTCAGTGAGTGGTCCAGACAAGGTACGTGGTCACCACAGGTCAGTTTCTATTTTCTATGCCCCATCTTCTAGTAGCTGACTCAATTTTACACATTAAGACAGAGCAAAACCAGCTGCCCCCTCATCAAGTTACTCTTTAAAAATGAATTATATTAATATGCACTCTCATGAATGCTTTGCCTAAAACAGAAAGTCTCTGGTGCGGTTCTTTCTTCCCAGACAGCCAAGTGAAAAGATTTATGTAAACACCTGGCTGAGAAGTCACCAACTCTGATATAAAGTAAGCATGCAGAGTATCTCCTAAGATGGCAGACTTCCTCCTCCAAGTGTGGGACAGCAGCATCAGCATCACCTAGGAGCTTGCTGGAAATGCAAACTCTCGAGCCCTCCCCCAGCCCAATTACATTTGAATTATCTGGGAGTGGGGCCCAGCAGTTGTATATTAACAAGCTAGAGTTTGAGAGCCTCTGTCCTGGGGCAGTGCTTCTCATCTTTAGCTGCACAGAATATTGACGCCTGGGCCCCATCCTCAGATTCTGGGATGTGGCCTGGCCTTTGGCATTGTTAAAAGCTCCCTTTGAGATTCCAACGTGCAACCAGGATTGAGAACACAGCTCTGTCATTTTCCTACTGTATCATGGTTAGAATCTTCACCCCTTCCCCCAAGCAGCTGGTGTAAACAAACCAGTGTCACAGCCAGCTGCACCCATTTTCTGCATTTGGGAATTCAAGCGGTGCTTCCAGCTGACTGAAGCATCATTTGATGTTCCCAAGAAGCAGATTCTATAATCAACTCCAAGGCATTTTGGCCCTGACCCAATTTATCTCAACAAAGGAGGAGAGAGGAGCTCTTGTTCTCAGCATCCCAACAGCACTGTGAGCATATAAAGCCAGCGGCCTGGAAAGATCAAAACAGGCAGGACTGTGCCCCCCCTTTTTCTTTTTAAAGAAAAATATGCAAAATTAGGAGGGCTTTTCAACTTCTGGAAATAGGTTTTTTGGTTTGTTTGCTTTTGTTTTTAATACAGCATTTCCTTTCCAGGCCTCAAAATACATGGCAATGCTGTGTCAAAGAAAACAAAAACGCACAGGCCAGCATTCTGAAAACTGGTTTAGGAGGAAAGGTAAAATGAGGCCTCTGATTACTGGTAATGGTTTGTGTGTAACCTCAAGGAGGAGATTCTTCGCAAATACAAAAACAGGAAAAAAACTGGTCTTAATAATAATACAACCCTGCCCAAGAAAACGCCTGCATTTGCTCACCTCCTAAGTGGCCTGTGGCAAATTTTACAGCCTTACGTTAGCAAATCTGGAATTGGATGGGGAAACTGGGAGCAAAGAGGACTCCGTGTTATTTCTTAACTCTTTCGAGTCCAGACATCCAGTACACCAGGGGCTCTGCCCGCCCGCCCAAGAAACTGGCGAGGAAATGAAGCGCAGACCTGTGGGGTTCCCGGGGTTGATGATGCACAGCACCTTGGGGTCACAGTGCTCTTTGGCCTCCCGCACGGCCCGCCGGAGCTCGTTCACATTCAGGGCCCAGCAGTTCTCCTCATCCAGGTAATAGTTCACCTGGACGGCATCGAGCTCGGAGATGACTGCCGAGTAGAGGGGGTACTGCGGGATGGGGATCAGCACACCCGTCCGTGACTTGCCGCCCCCGGAGACCAGGATCTTCAGGATTGTCTGCAACCAAGAAGTCACATCTCACAGGGCATGGCCACTCCCATCCCGCGGGGCGGACGGGCAGACAACTCCGGAAGGCCCCAACTCCAGCCTTTCCCCAGCCACCCACTGCCTGCTTCCAGTGCAACCCCATGTGAGTCACTCAACTTCCCCGCGCCTCGCTTTCCTCATCTGTAGAATGAGGGTGCTGTGAGGAACAGGCAAAATAAAATGCTTTACAGTTCTCAGCACAGTGCATGGCCCGTAGTGAAAGACTTGATTGATGCTAGTGAGTATTTTTTAGAGGTCTTTTAAGGCAATAGTCTGCAAACTGGCCCTGGCTCAGAATTATTCTGACCTCAGCCCTGAAACTCATTCTGTATGTCTGGGGTGGGGCCAGGAGTCTGTCTTGTCAGGGGCTGAGGCCGGACAAGGAAGGGGTTGTTGAAATGGGATAAAATACCCATCTACTACCACCAGGTGGCGCTTCAACCTAGCTGTTTCCAAAACTGCGTGGGCTCCACATCCGCAGGGTTCCTGGGAAACCAGCCACGGGAACCCTGTGGGGTACTGGTGGAGGTGGCAGTAATTCATTGACTTAATAAGCTAAACCCTCTTTTTGGCGAGTCCCCACCAGGGACTTAAGTCATTTCTCAGACTCAGTGCCTTGCTGCAAGAACGCCACTGTATTCAAAAGCACCATGACTTCATTCTTTTCATTAAATCTTGAGGGCACCTCCCTCCCCTCCTCCAGGACCTCTGTCTGTACCTGGGCTGCTCGAGCAATCGAGAGGGGCCACGACAGCAGAACACCATGGGATGTGCCATGGTTGGGGGGCCTGAGCTCCAACACTAGAATCCCAAATGCCACAAGATGCTGACTTAGAGCAGGCAGACCACTTAATGTCTCTGGGCCTCAGTGTCCTCACGGGCTCCAAGAAGAGTTTAATGCATCTGAAAGGCTTTGGGGAAGGATTAAAGCCCTCAACAAGTGTCAAAAATAGCAGCACTGGAGGCCATGCGACAAAGACAAAGATAACCCCATTAAAGGAAGGGCTCAGACAGCACACGCTCCCGAGTAGGGTGAGTAAGTGAGCTGAGGGCACCTGGCACCGCCGAGGCGCTGGGGAGAGCATACGGGCTGGGGACGGAAGGCAGCTCTCAGACCCAGGGTTTCAGACTCCTTCTACTAAGTAACCACTGCTACCAGCCCCTCTTCACCCCATCCACAGCTGACACCTGCCCCAGCCACCTCTTCTCTCGCCTCCAATACTCCCTCACATCTACTATGCACCCCCCCCACCATAGTTAAGACTTAAGAACATAAATCTAATTATGTGCCCCCCGCTTCAAATCCTTCAGTGGCTCCCTACTGCTCTTACGAGGACAACCCAAATCCTCAGTGTGGCCTCTAAGGCCCATCCACCTCTCCAGCCCATTCCTGGTAACGGGCCCTCACCCTCCATTTCCAAACAGGCGGCCTCCCTCCAGCTCAAGGCCTCCCCACTGCACTCCTGCCCCCGCCTTGCCGATCTGCCGGATCTCCATCTGCTCAGCCTCCCCTGGAGAAACCCTCTGCCCCTGCCCCCAGGTCAGAGTCCCTGCTGCTCTGTCTCGTAGCACTTTGTCCTCTTCACCCAGAAGAGGAACGGAAAGCTTGTGATGTGACACTTAGTTATATGACATCAATGCCAGTCTGATCCAGCACTAGTGTGTGAGCAGAGGTCAAACATGTTTGGTTCCCCACGGTCTCCCAGCACCTGGCACAGTGCCTGGCAGAGGAGGAACAGCAGTACGTGATGAGTGATGGAAAGGCCAGTGACGCCAGAAAGACGGGCACCCTCATGTGCCCTCAGCTGGACCTGTTGGTGTGCACTCTGGGAGGACACTAAGGCTACAGTCATATCCAGGTTCATGAAGAGTGAATGCGGTAAGGGCAGCAGGCTACCAGGATGGGGCGGACAGCAGGGACCAAAGGGTGGCCAATCCCTCCTCCCAGGCCTGTCTCCCTGCCAGTGGGCTTGCACGCTTGGCCCTAACATGCAAGGCTGTTCGCCGTGTGAGTGATCACTGGACAACAATGAGCCACCCTCTCACGTACAGAAATGCCGTCACTAGCTCCGGTGGTCAGGTAAATGTTGTCTGGGTCTGCAGGCACGCCGCCATCTCTCCTGGTGATATAGGCAGCCACATCTTCACGGATGCAGTTGACACCCTGGCTAGCACTGTAAGACCCTGTAAGACAGCCAGCAAGATAGTGACTAGAGGCAGGGTGTCTGGCTCCATAGGGTCTGTGATATCCATATAATTAACTGGGGGAGGGAGTTGGGGAGGTCTCGGATAGGGCTCTGGAATTGTGGCAAGCTGCTTAACCACATGTCCGGCTTCATCCGCCCATCCTCTCATCCATCCATCCACCTTCTTACCTACCTACTCACCATCCATCCGCCCATCTGTTCATCCACCGCCCATCCATCCATCCACCCAGTATTTACTGAGAACCTACTATACGTCAAGCAGTATCCTAGGCCCTGGCTTCTAATTAGTTAAATGGTGCCCGTCGCTATTTTACCCCCTCTTGGGACTTATACACGGGCTTGACAGTAGAAATCATTAAAGCTGGGCTTGCTATGCTTTTATCACCATTGCCTCCACAGGGGTCCACAGAACTTGAGAGAATGGGTCAACCCAAAACGGCACCATCTGCCAGCCCCGACCAGCACTAACCACACATCCCTGGACCTGCTGGGCATGACCCCCTACTCCCACCCCATGTCAACAATATCCTCAGGCTGCCATTTAGGATTAAAATCCAGACCACCATTTTCATGAAGTTCAAGAAAAAGGCAAAGCTAATTTACAGTGCTGGCAGGTAGAACAGTGGTGGCCGTTGAGGGGGTGGGGGACTATCAAGGGCACACAGGGGCCCCTGCAGTGCTGGGGATGTTCAACATCTGGATCTGGGTCAGGGTTACACAGGTGTGTGCAAAAATTATTCAAGCTGTACATTCATATATGTGCATTTTACTGTTTCGATAAAATGTTTTTTTAAATGTCAGGCCACTATGTTTTCAGAAAGAAATTCAAAATAGGTCCTCACGCCTGCACAAAATCTCTCTGGAAGAAGACAAACTGGGGAGGCGAATTCTCCAGGGAAGCGCACCAGCAGGCCGGGGTCAGAGGAGGAAGGCAGATGTTTTACTCGATATCCTTCTACACCGTTGACTTTTATCCCACATTTAAAGAAAACTGGGAGCTGGCCCCGTGGCCGAGTGGTTAAGTTCACGCGCTCTGCTGCAGGCAGCCCAGTGTTTCGTTGGTTCGAATCCTGGGCATGGACATGGCACTGCTCATCAAGCCACGCTGAGGCAGCGTCCCACATGCCACAACTAGAAGGACTCACAACTAAGAATATCCAACTATGCACCAGGGTGCTTTGGGGAGAAAAAGGAAAAAAATAAAATGTTTAAAAAAAATAAAGAAAACTGGCCCGTTCCTTCTAAGGCTACTGCGAAACACCACCAGGAGGCAAGCTGGGGCTCTGGAAAGGAGACCATTTTCTCCGGGTCTCAGCGCAGGTCAGTCCTGGCCCTGCACCAGGAGGCGCACAGTTAAGGCTCCCCCTGCAGAAGCGCCAGCCGGGCTCTGCCTCAGCCTCTGCACAGCACTGGGCTCGCCCTGCCCCAGGACAGCTGTAAAATGGGCGGGCTGGACCCGTTCTCTAAGGGTCAAATGACAAACATTAAGTGTATCAAGTCTGGGTGGCGGGTGCAGTCTCGTGCTACATATCTCCAACACGTTTGAAATAGTTTGTAAATTTACAAAGTGGGAGGTGCGAATGCTGGGCCTGCTGAGCCTCCTCTTCTTCCCGCCTCTCACTCACTCGAAGCCTTCCCCCAGGCAAGCTCCCTGCTCCTGCAGGCTGCAGACCTTCCCCCCTTTTCCCTTAGATCTTCTGTTTGCTCCAGACCACACTGATCCTTCAGAGCTCAGATGTGGTCTCTCTGCAGAGGGCTTATCCTCAAGACACTGCCCCAGCCCAGCCTCTCTCCACTTATTTTATTTTATACAGATGAAGCCCTGCCTCCCCATGTTGAATGTAAGTTCCTTGAAGGCAAGGACCATTATCTATTTCTTCTGTGCATCTCTGCTATAGCATCTATCTCCCTGCTGGGCCCCATCCACCCCTCTGGGTTAGGACCCAATGCCCCAAGACTGATGGCAGCCTGCCTCCCTCCCACAGCCTACAAAGTGGCATCATCACCACCTCCAAACTCCCTAGCCTCACTGCATACCACCACACCCAGACCCCTTCACTCTATCACACTCAGTTCTTAAACCTCAGGGCCTTTGCACACACCATTTCCTCGATCTGGAAAGCATTTGCAGGTTCTCTGTTACTCATCTGCCACATGAATTTGAATACCACTTTCTCCTTAAACCCTCCCTCTACATTAGAATCCCTTGTTATAACCCCACAACTCTCTACTCTTTCCCCAAGAACTCATGAAAACTAGGGGTTATGTTTTTGTGTGAATTCTTTTTAATGTTTGTTTCTCCCAGATCTGACAGAGAGCTTTGCGAGCACAGGAACTCCATCTGCCTTGTTTGGGAAGTGTCCTGCAGTGCTGGGACAGAGTGTGTGATCAGGGAGGGGCTGGATGAGGTCACAGATCTCACACCTCCTGCAGGTGTGTCTAAGTTTTACCTCAACACCTGATAACTGAACTACCCATTTTCAAACAGAAAATAAATGAAGGCCCGGAAATAAATAGTTTTAAAGGGCATGATAAAAACACATCTGGGTGAGCTCTGAGACTTCGTGCACTCATTTAACAATCCCCACTTGGGTCAGGGTGGCCCTGAGGCACGATGACATTTTCTATTTCCTTTCCTTTGACGGGCAGGTGTTCAGGCTGCCCAAGGCTTAGCTGGCACAGAACACCAGCTCCCACTGTCCCGGCAATGGGCAGGGCCTGGTAGTGACCCCTGGGCGGGGCTTCTCCATATTTGACAAGGGGCTTCAGCACAGGCCAACCTTCCTCACAAGCCCAGGAGGTGAGGACAAAGTCCTCCTAGTTCAAGGACGAGGAGAGAGGCCCAGAGAGCACCTACCTCACTGTCCTCAGGAGCTCCTGAGAACTCAGTGCGGGCCCCAAACCCCAAAGGCAAATAGTCCTCTTGCTACAACACCCAGAGGGGCTCATGGACATGGCCTCCCAGCCCTCCTCCCGCAGCACTGGCTGACACCGAGTTTCACAAGCTTGTTGATGAGGCTTCATAGGTGGAACAAAGATCCCCTCCCCCTTCTCCAGACGGTCACGTCAGACACGCAGGCGGCAACCGCCCTCTCTCCCCCTCTCAGCTGAGGCTTCCAGGAGTCTCAGGCCCAGAGCCACTGGGTTTTGAGAAGCACCTTTGTTCTCAGGGCTGGGCAGAGGGTGCAGGAGGAAAGGAGCCTGGAGGCCAGGCCTCTGGGCTATTGGGCTGCTGTCTGCCAGCTTGTGGTTTAGGCCTTGCCACACAAGGTGTTGGCCCACACCCCATCCAGGGTGGCAGGCAGGAAAGCAAGGGGCGGCTGGCCCTTTCCTGAGAGGGACGCCACTCAGGACAGAGCCCAGACTCGGACAGGGGGCTGGTGGGGTGACCACAGCCAGGAAAGTAAGCATAATGCTCTTGATAAAGGGACAGAGGAAAAAAAGGGGAGGGGAGAGGCAGGGAGACGACAGAGAGGCCAAGGGTGGCTGATCCCCTGCTGAGAAAGCCACAAGAATCCCTGTGCCACATTCCAGAACATTCAGGTGTGTGTCCTAAAAAGCTCTAAGAAAAACTGTTTTCCTCTGGGCAAGGGAAGCTGGATCGCCTCTGTAAAGTAAACAGAAAAGAACATGAAAGGAGAACAAAGAGCACGAGACCCAGAGGCTGGAAATCCATCTCAGCAGAGAAGGGGAGAGCATACCGTTTTCACATCTAAGGCCAGATCCTGGGGCCTCCCTCCACGGAGCCCTCCGGCGCTGGGTGTGCTCCCACCGTAGGAGGCAGAGGTGGGGTGTGGGCTCCCAGCAGAGAGGAGCAACACAATGAAAAGGAGGGTGGACGGCACAGGCGGAACGCAGGAGGCCACCCACAGGGCTCAGAGGCATCTTGCGGTGCTTGCCCTCCCCAGCAGCTGACCGCCACCAGACAATGTGGGCATGTGTTTGGAGCTGGGGGCCACAGAGAGGCAAGAAGGCTGGACAAAGCTGGGCACTGCGCTTCCACTCGGCCTCCTGTGGCCAAGGCCAGTCACTGGGTTAAAGCTTCTGCTCTGACGGAAGGCTCGGCTGTTGAAGCTGGCTCTCAGGCATAACCAAGACCCAGCCAAATGCAGGCACTTGCACCTGAAGTGCCCTAACTCACCGAAAGATGGCACCTTCCTCATCAGCTCAGCAAACAGGAGGCTAACAGAGCTCGGGCCAGGAGAGGAACACTATTTCTCATCTACTCTGCATGTCAGCCGCCCCACACACATTCGCACACTCACTCACAGGCATAACCCTCTGCAACAGCGGGGGCCGGGGCCCAGACTGAGAACACAAGTTTGTTTCACGCCGTCAAGCCCTGGCAAGTCAGGGCCTCACCTAGGCTGTTCCCGCCACAAGCCTGTAGGATCCGCCGGGCTCGTTTCTTAGCATCTTCTGGAAAGCTGGGGCTGTCCAACAGGTTTGGGTAGGTGCAAAGTGCCATCACCTGGGGGAACAGAGGTGCAGGCTGGACTCCCAGCGCTCCCCACCCCAGAGTCCCAGGAGGAGCACGAGGACACTGGTCGGGAGATGGCATGAAGATGGCGACTCTTAGGGACAGTGCTGGAGGACCATGGGGTGGGCGGGGAGGAGGACAGTGGGCTTTCTGCAGCAGATGGGGAGATGGGGAGAGGTGGGGTACATCATGACCTGGGCTTGAAGCCCACGGGTGGGCTGCCAGAAGAGGACCCAGGGAGCAGGAGGCTGGCTGTTCAGCCCCTGGCCCCAACTATTCCACAAAGGACAGCAGCTCACACACCCAAGGCAGCAGGGCCCAGGGCTGAGCAGGAAGGTGACTCCCCAGCTGACAGGAGCAGGACTGCACAGAGCCCCTCCTTACTCACACCCGAGCTCCCTCCCTGCACCCCCGGCCCGCCTCCTCTTTCCTCACCATCACCCCCTTTCCTGGTCAGACCCTGTCACCGTTCTTATCTCTGTAACAGAGAAAATCACCCTAACCTCACAAATTAAGAGGATTAAGCAAGGAAATGTTTGCAAAAGTGCTGGTAAAGCCCAGCTCACCGGGCAAGTCTAAGCTGGCAGCTTAGGAGCTGTGCCAGGGCACTGAGTGGGGGCTGGACTCATGGCTCTGACATCAGCTTGGTGCCATTGGGCAGGTGCTGGCTTCTTGGAGCCCATCTTTTCTTCATCTGGACAATGGGCGGTGACCTGGCCTGCCCTCCTCCCAGGGGCACTTGCGCAGGTCAGAGGAGATGGTGAAGGCTGGAGGAGGCCAGCACCAGGTGGAGAGGCTGCGCCTGCGGCGGCCAGTCACGGGACTGGATTTGGGAATGCGCCAGCCAGTCAGAAGGGGCTGAGGCAACAGGAGCCTGCTCGTCCGAGGCCAGGCACATGTGGCTGAGAGGCCACTTTCGGCCTCTCCCTCAAAAGCTCTGTGCTTCCAGGACAGCCAAGGCCCCCCCGACCTTCTCCCGCCTCTACTTCGCTGGCAGAACCCCTCTGTTTGGTCTCCTTTTCTCTGTTTGCTCTGACGCATTTCCCCACCCTGGGCCCAGCCTGGGGCCTCTGATATTCAGGGGAGCCGGCCTGCTCCTGAGGTCAGCAGCAGTGGCCACGGGAGTGAGGCACGGTGGGCGTTCCTCAGGTCAGTGCTGGCCTCAGTTCTTCTCCCCCAGACCCTGTGTGAACTCCCCGAGGGGCTGCAGACTGAGGCCTCGGCCCCCCGACACCCCCCGCCCAAACAGTGGGGCACGGTCACCCCTCCTTTGTGCCAGCCTCTGCAGCAGGAGACACGGGCAGGGAAAAGGGGGCTGGGGTGCTCAGCTTCCCTGCTGGCCCGGCCTAAGAACCTGAGCCACATACAAGAACCATATTTCTCTCCAAAACGGGCCTCTACCTTCTACCGGAACAAGCTTTCCCCATAGCTAGTCTCCAGCCTCTGTTCAGGCAGCCCTAAGGCGTTTTTCCAGCCTTTTGTTTTTCCCCTCCAGTCCACCAATCCCACAGTGTCAGCCCATGCGGCATCCTTGTAGTTGGTACTCAAACTGAAACACTGAAATCTGCCTCCTGGAGACCTCGCGGGTGAGCTGGGTCACGTTGGCAGGCAGCCTGGAGAGCAGCAGCTGCCAGTGGCTGCCCATGCATACTCTCCTGCTGGCCACGGGCAAGGCCTTTAGGCTCACCATCTCATGAGGCCCCCAGCAGTGCTCTGAAGCCGTGCTCTGGTGATGCCACTTGTTCAAAGCCACCCAGCGGGTAAGCAACAGAGCCAACACTCAAACTTGGGGTGTCTCACTTGGGAATCTGTATCTGGACCTCCATACACCAGCTCCCAGCCCACTGGGCCTCTACTTCTCCTGCCTACCTCTCTGGTGCCCTCACCAGCCAAGCTCTGAAGGTAGCATCCAGGACCATGCACCGTGGAAGACCATCCCTGGGCCTTGTACACTAGAGCAGCCCCAAAGTGGATTTAGGACAACTTTGGAAGGGGAGGAGGCCAAGAGAGAGAACCAGGGGACACCAGGCACTGGGAGGGGTCTGCTACCTCAATGGCACCTCCCTTTGGGATTCTGGTGCCTGCTGTGTCCTGAGGCGGCCTGACAGGCAAGGAGGCAAAGGTGAGAGGAGATGGCTGGCCCTACCACCTCCGGCTCCGTGCTCTCCCAGCAGCCACTGCTCCCAAGGGCCAGCTTACCTGTCGGAGGAAGGTGATTGGCTGCTGGCCCATGGCCTGGGCGTCCCCAATGTTGGCACGGATGACCTCAGTGAACGGTTTTTTGATACCCTGTGCAGACAGAAGGCAACAGGTGGTTAGAGACTCTCAGACCCTGGATTCCAGAGGTCATGCAATGCTCCCACGGGATATTAATAAGCAACCCTATTTTGAGCCTTATCAGGTGTCAGACATAGTGCCAAACCCTTAACATGCCTGACTGCATTTAACCTTCCCAACTACCCCATGAGGAAGAACCAATTTTAATCTTGTTTACAGATGAGGAAATTGAGGCTTCAAAAGGTTAAGAAACTTGTCCAAAGTCACATAATTGATAAATACAAGTACTGGAGATTTGAAGCCAGAATCCAAGATCACTCTTCTTAACCACTATGCCCCACCGTCTCCCACTTTCTGAAAAGGCTAGAGGAACTTCCCCAGGCCGCTAGGGCACCCTGAGGCAGCTGCAGGTCCACAGCCTGACCGCTGCCTCACAGGGGTATCTAAAGGGGGGCCCTGCTGCAAATGTGGTGGGAGAGAGGAGGGGTCAGCAGAAGCCAGCTGTCAGGGAGAGGGTCCCACACCCCCTGCCACCACCCCGAAGGGCAGCTCCACTTGATGGCCTAAGGAAACGGCTAAGGGCACTGTGGTCACTATTCCCTCCAGAAGATACATCAGCAGGGACCTCTCAGTCATTCCCTTGCAACCTTGGCTTTGAAGAATGTGGGCTGATTTTCACATTTTCTTAAAAAAAAGCATACGGGATGAAAAGACTGGCTGAAGAGTAAAATTGAGGTCACTATCTGAGTACTGTGTTTAGCACAAAAAAGAGATGACAGGGAGAGGAGGAACTCAGAGACCCTGGAGACAGCGTCACTGTGGAGGTGACTGAAGGACACCCTGGCTGCTGCAAATGAGAAGACGCTGTTTGGATGGAGGATTGTGGGGATCTGGAAATGTGGGAATTCCACACAGCTGCCTGATAAATCCAGCATTAGCCACTGGCAGAGTCAGAAGCAACAGCGGGTTCAAGGACGTCCCAGGGCAGCTGAAAGGATGATCTGAGACAAACAGTATGGAAGTGCTTGGCAGAGTACAAATGTCACCAACTGACAAACCCACACGAGGAAGGAGGTCACAGGGTCACGGTGGAGGAAGGCAGTGGGGCGAGCAGGCGGCAGTGCCAACAGTGGCCCGGGTAGAAGGCCCAACTACCTTCCCGTCTCCAGCTGCCCCTTCCCCAAAGGCACCCTAAGTATAAGTTTTAAAGATACAATTCTATGGTTTTGACATTTGTCTTTTTCTCCATTTCACACAATGTGTGAATAAAAGCAACTTTAGAAAACTTTATCGTTTTTAAATCAGTAATATACACCTTAAGTGGCTTAAGGGAAGAGAGCAGCTGCCAGACAGGCCCCCTGCCCTCGTGTGTCCCCTCCGTCCCTCCGCACAGAAGCTCTTCAGCTGCTTCTGCAGCCAGGAGACCTGGGGGCTGAGGGGGGCACCCCAGAAATGGCCCTGCACCTCCACAAACAGGGCCTAAGTCTCCAAAAGCTATTCCTGGGGGGAAAAGAGGCCTTTTAATTCCCTTCTGCCCCTCCTACCAAGCTCTTCAGGGCTGGCCAACGTGGAAAGAGGTCCCTGGGGGCCCCGTGAAGCCGCTGGCATCCAGAGGGCCAGTGCTCCCACTGCTCCGGGGCTAGGCCTGGAGTCAGAGCAGGCACCCTGTAGACAGGCTGTGGGGTATGTGGCCTCAGGGCTCATCTCAAAGGCAACAGCCAAGAAGGCTGGGATGTGGGAGTGACCCAGGCCACTGTGTACAAAGGGACAGACTGACCCACCCCTTGACAGTGGCCCAGGCTCCTGGCATGGAACCCTCTGTTAGCCTGACTGAACCACAACAGCCCCGCAGGACTGGCCAGCTGAACACAGGTGATTTCCAAGGCGTGACACAGTCCATTCTTCAGTAGGGAGTAAGTCTGTCACAGTCGAGGGTCAGGAACCAACATACAGCTGGGGGCCCTCGGCTAGCTCAGTGCAGGGAGAGAATGATGCCTGGAACGGAGCCCTAGGTGTTCCTTCCCGTGCCCTCCCCCTGCATGACTCAACCAACCCAGGACCTGCTGACAAGGAGCCTGGGAACGCTGAACATCCCCTTTCTTGGATCTGGACGCCCGCAGACCCCAGACACTGCTCTGATGGACGAGCTGTGGGGGTGGGAAAATAGCTCCCTTGAATGGGCAGGGGACCAGTCTACCCAGCCAAAGGCCACCATACAGAGGAGGCTGTTCTGGGCAGACTCCTGCATCTAGGCACTTGAGGTCTATGTGGGCTGGGAAATACCAAGGAGCCAGAGGCAGACTCCTGCCTACCGTGACTCATCCAGGCCTGGCAGGCACACCCAACGGTGACCTTGCCTCAACACAACCCCTAGGAGCCTGCCAGGTCAGCACATAGCATCCTAGTTCCCTCTCACAGCATCCTAGAGCTCTCCTATCTAATCCACTGGCACACATCCCACCCAGAGCTGCCTCCCTGTGGGGCAGAGATGAAGTCCTAACCAGGGGTGGCTCCCTTCCCACCATTTGGCTCAAGTAGCGATCAGGGCAATAGGTCCCCGGGCTCTGGGGATGGCATATTTCAGAAAGTATTACTGGGGAGAAGGAAAAAAGACTTACCATCGTCTTCCCCAGGATCACCATGAGAGTCAAGAGGTGGTGGATGATTCTAATAGGCACAGGCAGTTTTGAGCAAGAGACGGCTCCTGTCATTACATGTGACAAGTGGGGGGAAGGTCTGGTAGGAGGGTTACTCCCCAGAGAACCTCCCTCTCATTCAACAAATACTTATGGATTACCCATGCCCCGTGACAGGAGTGAGATAGGAGGGGCCATCCCCCTTCAGAGCCCAGGCAGGGCACAGGGGACGGAGAGAGGGCCCCATGTGAAAAGACCCCAAGGCAATGGACGGGACTGGGGTAGGCAGAAGTCCTACAGAGAGCTCCAGAGTGAGGGCCCAGAGACAAACTCCAACTAGTCTTCACGGTCCCCGCAAACTGGCACATTACACAGCTGAGGAAACCGAGACTGCGCACAGGGCCTGGCCCCGACCACACGGAAAGACAAGCAAAGCTGGTAGAACCCGATCCCAGGCTTAAGAAATGAGGTGGGAGCTCCCAGGGCTGAGTTCCCAACCAGCGTAGCAGGGAAGGCTGGGTGTCGCCCCTGGGCTCGAGGGGTCCGTGGGAGGGTCAGCCGTGGAAGCTGACATCTGCAGAAGCAGGGATGACCTCGAATGAGCTCCCAACAGGATAACTCACGACAGCAAGGCTAAGGCCCAGGCAGGAGAGCCAACTCCGTGGAGCGTGTCCCCAGACCCAGGACGCAGGAGGAAGGCCAGGGAAGGGGGCCCTCAGCGCTTCTCCCCAAGGAACGCTCATTCACTTGAGAACAGACTCTTAAGAGTTCTAATTGGCTTCCAGCTGCATCATCGCTAACATCTCAAACTAGTCTTTAGGAGAGAGAAATTGGCCCCATTTTGCAGAGGAATAAACTGAGGCCAAGGTGCTCTGAACAACTTGTCTGAGGCCCACAGCACATGAAGGCGAAGCTCAGGGCGAAGGTCCATGGTGACCTGGGCAGGTGGGAGGTTCATCCCATTGGAAGCCTACACTACAAATTGCTTTATTTTAAAGCAGCATCTAAATTCTAAAGAAAACGACCAATGAGCTTTCACTGCCTGTGTTCAGCACACCCAGGGTTCCCAGTCTTGGCTCTTGGCTAACCGGAACCAGGAGCTCTAGTATCCTGTTTTTTCCTGTGTTTAGAGGCAGCACACACTGATGTTAACCGGACAGCCACGTGTTGCTTAACGACAGGGATACATTCTGAGAAATGCACTGTTAGGTGATTACATCATTGTGCAAACACCATAGCGTGCACTTACACAAACCTAGATGGTATAGCCTGCTGCACACCTAGGCTGTGGTACTAACCTTACAGGACCTGTCACATATGCAGTCCGTCCTTGACCGAAAGGTGGTTATGCAGCACATGACTGTAGTAACCAGTTTTTCCTATTTATGAATGTTTGCTCTGACAGGGTGTACTTTCACAAACAGAAATAAAGTCATCCCTCTGTCTCCACTTGTGCCAACCTCCTCCCCTGCCCCAGTAAAGCCAGGGAAAAAGAAGTAGGTTGAGGGAGAACTGACAGATCTTTTCCAGACTCCTACTAAATTGCAGCTTATTTTTAAGTACTGCTCCCAATGAACATCAGGGCTGAAAAGCTGATCAGTTCTCCCTTTTGGAGCTGTGGTCAGGGAGAAAGAGGGCTTCCCTGAGAGCACGCAGACCAGGCTGCAGGAGGCCCCCGGGGATGGCCCCTTTCACACCTACTTACCCAACTTCCCCTCCTCCTTCAGGCTCTCCTGAGCATTCTCCACTCCTCCCACAGAAGCAAGAAGGATGGGACTCGCCTAGCAAGCCACCCCAAAGTCAAACACCAGAGCCACGTGTCCAGCCAAACAGCCGGTACTATTTTCAGAGCACCTGGCAAAATGATTCCATAAGGCAGCATAAAGGTCTTGGTACCACTGGGGGCCATCCCAGGTTCCTCAGGACACCTTCAGATGGACAAGGAGGCACAAAAGTCATGGCAGGGGGGACCCTGGGCCCACCAGGCCACCTCCCTCCTTTTATACACTAGGGAAATCAAAGTTCAGGAGGATATGAGACTCACTCCAAGTCACCCTACTCCCTACAAATCCTTGCCCAGCCCATCTCTAACCAAATCAAAGCCTTTATGATATCAGTCATTTTGATCAACACAATTCAAAAGAGAGGTAGAAAAACTGAAGTTGTGCAAAGTCAAGCCAAGCCAAAAAAAAAAAGAAAGAAATGACTGGGAAAATATAGCCCTCTGAGAGGGGCACTGTTTAAGTTTGCAGAGTGGAGAGCGGCTGTCTCCTAAGAATGAAAGGTTTAAGTGAGGCTCTGCCGGCCTGGCTGGAGCCATATCTCCAGCACCTAGAGCCGGGCAACTGAGACTCAACAAGCGAGAAGAGAAGAAGGCATGAGATTGAGTGAAAGCACCAGAGAATGCAGGTGGACAAAAAGAATGTCTCAACTGACTCAGGGCCAGGATACGGGAGTGTGGGGCATGTGTCTCAAAAATCACAGGGGGTTTCCGGCCCAAATGATCAAGAAATTTGTCTTCCTCAATCATCGGGCCATACCCTGCCGGAAATCCTTCCTTGTTCTCCACTCCATACCAAAACTTTGCACCATCAAGTCCTGAGCCTGGCACACAAGACTCCAGTCCACTTTTTCCATCTCACTGTCTCCCACATGCCCTGCCACTACTCTCCAGACAGCACCAGCCCCTTTCCACAAAGGCCTGGAACTTCCCAACCTCCTGTCTTTGCTCACAGTCTTGCTCCAACCTGGATTGCTCTCACATTTTCTCTGCTTGCTAAAAAAAACCCCACCAATCTTTAAAGAATTGGGGGAAAAAAGGCTCAGGCCCAGAGCAAAAGATGGCAGTCAACTCCCTGAAGGCAAAGATAGTGCCCCTTTCTGTCCTAGTCATCCTCATACTTCACAGAGCCCTACACCCAAGTTGCTATTTAGCAAAATGTAGAGATAATTCCCAGAACCTGAGAAATCAGCTGTAAAGTGATAACCCGGGAACAATTTAATCTCAGCTTTGTTTTCACAGGGAGACTGTTGTCTCAAGGAGGGCCCACTGTAGTCTGCCAGATATCAACAAGGAGCAAACCAGCAAAAACCAGTGTTCTCTGCCCATGGACCACCACTGGGCCAGGAAGGCACAGAAACCCAGCCAGCCTTCTGCGGGTCAAACTTTAAACTTAGCCCTGCAAGAAGTCAGAGGGAGACACTGGACTCTGACTTGTCTAGCTCCCTGAGTCAGCAGAACTGGTTGTCCCACTGAGGTCTCAGCAGGCCATGAGCTCATCAAACTCCTAAAGTCCCCGTGGGAATGGGGACCAAGTGTCATGGTCCCACCATGACTTCCTCCCATGCATTCAAGGGACACTAAGTGACCAGTTCGCCCCTGAGACCAATTCTGATGCCTCTGAGGGCAAGATCAAGGAACCCTCCCCCACCCCCTTTGTGGGTCAGAACTATCTTGAGCAAGCAGCTGGGTGACTATTTCACCAGTTCTTACAAATCTTAGGAGTACTGACTTTTTTCACATTTCTGCCTTGACTCTGCCTCCTGAATCCCACTGAGGTTATAACTCTGATATCCTACAGGGGCATCTCTTACACCCCCAGCCACCTTGGTCGCAGGGGGCAGAAATCACCTCTGGGTGTGTGGTCACCTTACACACAGCTGTGAACTCAAGCCAAGATCCCAGCCAGCCAGCCAGCCACCAAGACGAAAAAAGTCCCAGGGCCACCCTACCAAGGCCAAAAGGCCCAAGCCTCTGACTACCCACTGGGGGTGACTGCGTCCTCAGACAGAGAACAAAATGTGGCTGTCAGTCAAGGTTCCAGAGAAGGCCTAAAGGAAGGAATCAGCAGGATCCCGCTCCAAATCCCCACTCTTTACTAACAGAATGACCCAAAAGGTCTCAGACAGAGAGCGAAAAAGCTTCGGGAACAAACCCAACTCTCCTCAGAGGCTTCCTCCCTCCCCTCCTACCTACAGCGGTCTCCTTCCCACCACAGCCCTCCAGCACCCCCATTTCACGGCTCCTCCATTTTACTTCCTTCGAAGCACTCACCCACTATCTGAAATTCTCTTGTTAATTTCTTCATTGCTTGTGGCTGTTCCCCCCGCCCAGTGGATCTCGGTTCCACGCGGGTAGGATGGGCACATAACAAGCAGTGCCTGGCACTATGGGCCGCTCAATTAAAATTGATGAATTCAATTCAACAAGTGAACCGTATCTGAGGACCTTACTTCGTCCCAGGTGCCGGGCACTAGTGGGTGAAGGGATGGGAGGAGGGCGTTCTCCTGTTTTAGCCAAGCTTGGCCGAAAGAAAGCTGGCCACGGGGGTGGAAGGCAGTCCCGCGGGCGGACCCCAGAAGGGGACAGCTGTTGCTTTTCCCATCAGCGTCCCCTGATCCCCCGTGGCCCTCCCACCCGGCGGTCCCGGCGCCTGCGCTCACCCGCTGCAGCTCGAGCTCGAGCTCGACGGCCTTGAGCACGATGGGTCCCCGCACCGCGTACTCCACCGCCTTCACCTGCGGGTTCATGGACTCGAGGGTAAGGATGCGCTCGCGCCGGCTCCGCTGGGGCCGCACCTTGAGCACCGCGGAGGCCTCGGCGGCCGCGCTGCTCTGACTACGGCCCCAGGGTCCGGGGGTCCCCGGGCAGCAGCCCCGCCGGACCAGCGCCGCTGCCCGCTGCATAGCGCGCCCGCCCAGAGAAACCCTGGCACAAAAAGAGAAAGAGAACAAACACGTCGCGCACAGCCCAAAGCCGGCACCTGTCCCCCAAGCCCAGCCAAGGGCTCTTTCAGCAAGCGGTGCCAGCCTGGCTCGGGGCTGGGCGCCCCTCCCCCGGCGCCTCAGACACGCCACCGCGCCACTGCAGAGCCAAAGCGCTGCACAACCGAGTTTTGCAAAGGCTGCGCCCAGTGCATGCACGCTACGTGCCTGTAGCCGCCCGGCCGCTCCTCACCGCGCCCGACTAGCGCGCACGCCTGGAGCTGCTCCCGGGCTCCGGCGCCCCCAGTCGCATCTCAGCACCCGGAGCCCGCACCGCCTGGCCCCCTGAGCTCGCACACCCACCGCCGGCGAGTCCGCCCCGCGCCTGCCCGCTGGCTCCTGGGCCTTGTAGTTCCCCAGTCTGTTTCCGGAGCAGGGGTGGAGAGGTGGCCGAACTACAAGTCCGATAGTGCCCCGCGCTGACCCGCTCCGGGCCGGGCAAGAGGCGGGAGCGGTGGTTTGGCTCTGCCCGGGCTGGGCGGGCTCTTTGTCCCGGCAGAGGGGCTGGAGAGCCAGGTGGGGGCCGGGCTGGGGCTGTCCGCTCAGCCTTGCTGAGGAGTTCGAGCTATTTGCAGCTTCTCCCTGGAGGCACCTCCCGCCTCCCCACACTCCCTCCCCCGCCCCCCGCCCCCCACACCTGCAAGGACGCAGGCTGCGAGATGGTGCAGTCCTCGCGCCGAGTTTCATCATCCAGGGCCTGACGGCGGCAGCGGCCGCTCAACGGGGGCTGGTAGGAAGTAGGGATCAGGAGTTTGGGACTTGGCTGCCACCCTTAACCCTTTGAACATCGATTTCCTTGTCAGCAAAACGGAGATCTGCCCAGTCTCTAAGGGTCGCTGTGAGAATTAAAGGACCAGCACCTGGCGTACCCCAAGTGGTCAGGCTTTTCCTGACGACTCCATCTGAAGCCCTCCCTCACCTCCATTACCTCTTTTTATTTCTTTACAAGCATCTGAAATTATCTTGTTTGGATACTTTTTACTGGCTTGTGGTCTACCTCCCCCATGAACCATATAAGCTCCAGAGGGCAGGGACAGCGTTATTCCTGCTCCTCGTACTCACAGCGCCTCAGGCTCCCGGCACGTAGTAGGCAGTCAGTAAGTATTTGTTGAAGATAGAATGCTCAGCACAGGGTGGCTGTTATTTTTGGCAAAGCTGTCTCCAGACAAAGGCACTGTGGCTCAGCCAGAGCAGGAGCAGGCAAGCTTAGGCTTGGAAGACCCCAGGCCGGCAGGATGTGGGGAAGTCACTCTCCCTCTCTGGACCTCGGATTCTCTATCTGCAAAATAAGTTGGATTAAATGACCTCCAAGGTCCCTTCCCATCTTGGAAATTGTGTCTAGGTGTATTCAGGCAGAAAAACAGCCCAGGGCTCCCTGACCCCAACAAATACACTCACATTAGATTTATGAGAGTAGGGGGCAGGAGGCACTTAAAAAACAGCAGCGTAGGGGAGAAAGTACTGGAAAATCTAGGTTTCATCATGTTACTTAGCCTTTCTAAGCCTAGTTTTGCCACCTGTAAAATGTGGTAACATATGTATGTTCTGGCGCTGGGGAGAAAGTTCACTGAGGGAGCTGTGTAAAAGCCGAGTTTGGAGCCTCTTGTGTGGGTTGCTCTCATTCATCCTTGTCAAGAGAATGCCATGTACTTTGATTAAATAAATTGACTACCGATAAAGGGAAAAAGAGGATGGGGAGAACAAGGGAAACCAAAGACCTCTCTGAGTGTTCCCGGGTTAGCGAACTGGTTTGACCCACCGAGGGCCCTGGAAAGTTATTTGGGCTTCTTATCACTGGTTCCACCCCCAGCACCTGTGTCTACACTAGCTCCTCGTCAACCTCTGTCTCGGTGGCCAGGTACTCAGTCTCCAGGTAAAAGATTCTCCCCCAGGGAGCTTAGCTTCCCTCAGGATTCCGCTGCCTTCAGTGTCACATTCTTACCCTCTCTGTCCAGTTGGGAAGATACACACCCCTCACACTCCCCTCCACTGCCAAAACACACTTAACCTTGACCTGCATATGATGTAAACACAGTCCCTCACTGTTCACCCAGAGTTGGTGTACTTCCTGCTGTCTCTGCTCCTGATCAGAAGCGACAGGAGCTGGGAAGGAGGGTGGGCTTAGAGAGGTAAACACAAATCCACTTGCACAACTGGGAAAAACAGTGCGCAGAACACAGCCCATCTACGTGGGCTCCCACGTCATCATTGTAGAAAACAAGTTAGTGTCCCAAATATGTCCTTTCCCAACCTGTCATGATTGCACAAGGAGGAAGCTCCCTTGCTTTCTTGTGCAACACAATTTATAGTTTGCAAAGCACTTTCTTGCTTATCACTGCATTGAAACTGATAGACATCATCCCCATTTTACAGATGAGCCTCAGAGAGGTTAAGTGACTTGTTCCGGTGGCACAGTTAAGTGTAGAGCAGGAGCTGTGATTCCTAACCCAGTGCCGCTCTCTGGGTTTGGAAATTTGAGCTGCCCCTTGCAACACACCACACGCAGCCCTTATAAGGCTCTGGGTGGTAGGTGTGATGATGACGGTGGTAATAGTGTGAACTTTGCCTTAATTTTGCCCTCTAGATCAGATTGGGGTGAGGCAGGAGCAGCCTCCTAAATATTAAAGATAAAACTGGATTGAAATGATCATGAATGCCCTCCCTGTCAGCTGGAGGAGAGCTTCAATACACAGCAAACTCTTGATGACTCACACAGTTGGGAGAGTCGTGTGTTGGCAAGACATGGTACTACTCTTCATTCCTTACTCGGCGAGTTCTACCGGGGCACCTGCCATGTACCAGGGACTGGCATGAGCTCTGGGACGACAGTGAGTCACACAGATGGCCCCTGCCTGCACAGAACATACAGTTTCCTGGGAAGGCAGATATCAGTTAGATAGTCGCACACATAAATGTGACTACAAACTGTGTTAACTGCTGAGGAGAAAAAGGACAAAGTTTTATGAGCACTTCCAGCCCAGAGATCTGAGCAAAGGTTTCCCAGAGGAAGGGCCCTGGCAGGACGTAAGAGATAGCAGTACTGGCAGGTGTGGTGGACACGGAGATGTGCCCTCACTCATCAAGGGAGAACTTGCTTTCCACCAAGAGGGTGTGGTCAGCAGACGGCCTCCTCCTGTCAGTGCCGCGGGGGTCTGCCTCACCTGCCCAGAGCTGCCTTGCTGCCACGCCCTGGGGGAGAAGCCCATCCCCAGTGACTGAGCCAGACTCGGGAGGTGCTGGGGCAGTGTTTGCTCCAGGGTTTCCCTAGGAGGTTGGCTGAGGCTTTGGCAGGCCTGCATCACAGTTTTTCTTTCTCTGCCTGATCTTCCCTCCTCCCACTTCTTCTTACAGGAGTGGATCCCTAATATCCGTCTTGTACCTCACTCTATCTCAGTGTCACTGGTGAGGCGGACAGCATGCCAGGCCAGGGACCACTGAAGGCCTACAGGTCTGAGGAACTCGAAGAAGGCTAGTCTAGAGACTATAGGCACCCAGTGAAGAGGGACAAGGCTCGAAGACAGGGGTCAGAGGTGAGCAATGTTAGGACGCGCAGGGCAGGTCCTAAATGGAAGAATTTTGGTTTTCATCCTAAGAACAATGAGAAGCCTCTGGAAGTCTTAAGGTAGGGGAGTGATATGATCATATTTATGTTTAAACTTCTGCTTCATGGAGGATGGATTGGAGGAGGGCAATGGAAGGTACAGGAGGATGAACTGGAGCACCAACAAGGTCCACTGTTGGCCTGGACCAGGGTGTGGGTGACAAGAAACGGGAGGGCTCTTCTGCATCCCCAGGACCTAGCATATTACCTGTGACAAATAAAACTGGCAAGCAATAGGATATATTGGAGTATATGAGG
>NC_060279.1:44426819-44534623 GCF_021613505.1 Equus quagga | reverse complement strand
AACTGATCGCTGCACTCACCTTTGACCACCCAGCTCACCTGTGACCACTCAGCTGGAGACAACAGACTGCCACCCTGCTGTGTTCACTGAGACAGGAGACCTACCTGCTGTTTCCATCAATCACTGTGCTGACAGAGCAGTCTCGCTACTATTGTAAAAGGGACATTTCAATCCTATGTGAAACACCCTGTTTGGGGGTATATAACCACTCTGTGCACCCCACTTCTTTGGTGCCCTTTCTTCCTTCGGGAAGAAAGGCCCCGGGTTATCATCCTCACATTTAAGCTCAGAATAAACTCACCCAAGTTTTCATTTATAGATTGGTTATGGATTATTTTCGTCGACACCTGGCACATAGAGATTTTCAGTAAATTTTTGTTGAATGAATGAGTGAGGAAGTAGATTATATAAGGTCCATGATCTCGAGGTGTTTGTAGTCCGGCCACAGATAGGCAGTGTGTGGTTACGTGTGGTAAGGGCAACCCCGAAGAGTGCAGAGCAGCCAGCCCTCAGAGTCAGGGAGAGCCACCCAAGTGAGCAGGGATGATGAGAAATATTCGTAAATAACCACAGAGCAGAACAGAAAGTGAGAGGATCTTCCGAGAAGAGCACATGGGCGCCGTGGGGCTGCAGGGAGAGACAGATGACCTCCCAGAACATCAAATTGTGGGGACCTGGAATTGGCCACCCCAAGATATGTCTCTTTGGCATCAGGATTATTTGAGGCTGATTGCTTTTGATAAACTGGGACAGGGAAGGAAGCTCTGAGGAATGGAACTTGCCCTTCCTTAGGACACATTTACATTTGTAAGGTAAATCTCTATCTGTAGGGGGTGCCTCCCTCTCTGTACCAGGAAGAAGAAAGGAGATGACCTTCTCTCTAGAAACTCTTAACCAATACCAAAGGCAAGGACTTAAATCTGCATTTTATTGTGCTCCTCTAGTAACCTCCCGTAACTGACTTCCCTCCCCCTCCCAACTTTGGCATTTCTTTAAGGATTAAGCATCTTTCCTTAGGCTAGGAACTGATTGCTGCGCTCACCTGTGGCCGCCCAGCTCCAGACAATCGACTTGCCTCCTGCTACGCCCACTGAGATAGCAGTTCACTACCTGCTGTGTCCATCAAGCGCTGTGCCGACAGGGCAATCTTGTGACTATTGTGGGAGGGACATTTCAATCACATGTGAAACACCCTGTTTGGGGGTACATAACCACTCTGTGCACCCCACTTCTTGGGTGCCCTTTCTTCCTTCGGGAAGAAAGGCCCCGGGCCATGGTTCCTCATAAAGCTTTGTTTAATTTTCTCTTGCTATTCTGTCTCATGTGAATTTAATTCATTCTCTGGCCAGACGAACCCACATTTGGGAAGAGGAAATGTCTTCCTCCCCTACAAAATTATGCTCAGGCTAGGTGCTTGGGTGAACTCAAAGGTAACTCTTAGTGCCTCGCTCCTAAGGACGCTTGGGAGCTGGGTAGAAGTTAGTGCTCTTGGTAATCAAATGCCTTGGCTAATGGTCCAGGGCAGTGATTCTAAAGTGTTGACCAAGGAGCCTCTGAGTATTTGCTCAAAATGCAGATTCCAGAGCCTTGCTCTAGACTTTCTGGTCCTGAAACTCCAGGCGTGGGTTTGCCCAGGGATTTTCCTTTAGGCAGGATTCTGATGTGCCCTGAAGTCTGAGAACCACAGGTGCAGGGCAAGGCTGGGCGGCATCATGGTGGGAAAAGCCCGGATCAGGGAGTTCTGAATTCTGGTTCCAAATTTGTCACTAATTTGACATGTGATCTTGAGCCAATGCTCTCACCCCTGCTTGGGCCTTAGCTTCCTCAGCCACAGAACTACCTGTATTTCCACCTGATTTCTGAGAACTGGCTTTTCTGAGAGCTTGAAGACATCCCAGCCTCCCCTTCCAACCCAACTGCCATGCCTAGTGACAGCTGCAGCCTCTGCTCACTGAGCCTCAGTTTCCTTACTTGTCAGGGAAGTAAGGGCAGTATCTGTGTCAGAGGGTTGCTGAGAGGATTAAAATGATATTTTAAAATTTATTTTTCTTATGGATATTTGGGTAGATTAGAAAGTCTGAAGGGATAAACACTCTATTGTTAGTGGTGGTTATCTTTAAGTGGTGGGATTATTGATGACTAATTTTTCTTTTTGACTAATGTTTTAAAACATAGTAATAAAAAACTTTAAAAAGTTAAAAACATATAAACACGGAATTACCATTTGATCCAGTAATCACATCTGGGTATATACGCGAAGGATTTGAAGGCAGGTATTTGTACATCGACGCTCACAGCAGCATCACAGCAGCTGAAAGGTAGAAACAGCGCAAATGTCCAGCAACAGGTGGCTGGGTAACAAGGTACGATGAAATAGTATTCAGCCTTTACAGGGAAGGAAATTCTGATACATGCTACAACGTACAGGAAACTTAAAGACGTGCTAAGTGAAAAGGGCAAAGGCAAATTATGCAAGCACAAAAGCACAAATATTGTATGATCTCAC
The DNA here is from genome assembly GCF_021613505.1 of Equus quagga. Classification (NCBI taxonomy): domain Eukaryota; kingdom Metazoa; phylum Chordata; class Mammalia; order Perissodactyla; family Equidae; genus Equus; species Equus quagga. The sequence goes on along the minus strand of NC_060279.1, from coordinate 44,532,117 downwards.
TTATAAGAGGTATGTAGAGTAGGCAAATTTAAAGAGACAGAAATTACAATAGATTACCGAGGCTGGGGGAGGGGACCCAGGGGTCATGGTTTAATAGGGACAGACCTTCAGTCTGGGATGATGAGAAAGTTCTAGAGGCAGATGGTGGTGATGGTTGCACAACAATGTAAATGTACTTAATGCCACTGAACATACACCTAAAAATGCTCAAAATGCTAAATTTTATGTTCTGTATATTTTACCATAATAAAAAAATGAACAAGAATTTCCTGTGTAATGCAAGAAAATTTAAAAAGGGAAACACTGTAACTCTTAGGATGGCTATGGCCTTGTTTTAGACACCGCTACTGAGCTGTTTCTGGGCATCAGGACACATTTGCTCCAGCTTCTCTCTCCCTCTGTCTCTGCCACGTACCACTCAGCTCCCATCCTTGCCCCTCATGTTTTCCTTTCTAAAAAAGAGCCTCATTTCTTTTAAAGTCGGGCTTGGGTTTTTAGGGGAAAGTTATGGGGCTTCATTAAGATCCCACCTGCTCTGAGACTCTGAAGCAAATTATTGCCTCTCTAAGAAGCACGTGTCAGTTGAGGTGAGCTAACAGCCAGGACACAGTATCAGTAAGCTTTCAAAACGACGTGCAAAGTGGGTTAAAGACAGATGTGATACAAAGCCAAGCTCGACACAGGCGACTGGCACGTTCACCGTAAGCGTAATTTATGAGGATTGAGACTGAAAACGGCATTTCACAAAGGCAGGATTACAGTTCTGTATTACATTGATGACATTTCAAAGCAGAAGCAGGCACATTGCGGTCTTAGCAGCCGACTCGACAAAATCTGGCAGCGCTGGAGAATGAGGAGAGGAAAACGTCGAGGAGCGGCGGCGCAGGGGCCGCGTGGAAGCTGCGGGAGTGAACACAGGGTCTTTGATTCGGCGTGTGTGTTGCTCCTTGCAGGCCTAGGAGGAATCTTGGCCCTTACCCCTGCCGTGCGGGACATTTGGGAAAGACTTCAGAAACGGCCCAAGGGGCTCTTGTGAAGAGATCCTAGGCAGCAAACTCAATGACTTTAGCTATTCAGGCCCTAAACCCGACCAAATATTAAGCAATGGCTCAAATCAATATTCCTAGCTGGTTTTCCAAGTTTTCCCAGATATTTTCTTCATGAAGCCACAGAATCTTTCACCAGAGAACCTTGCAAAATAGTTTTGGGACCTAGGAACTTAGAAAAAATATTTATGAAATACCGTAATCCCTTAGGCTTTGGAGTTCTTATTTATTCTTTTAATTTTTAAATTCTAGTTCTTATTCATTCTTCAGGCCCCTCTGTGTTTTAAGAAAGCACATCTGTTTCTTATTTTATGCCTGGGGTAATGGGCACAAATATTTACCTAGAATATTATTTATGATTTGAGTTTAGCACCAGGGTGGCCTGGCACAGAGCTTTCTTTATTAATAACAGTATTATTAAGATTATAGCTACTATTTATTAAGCATTTTTAAAGTGTTGGGTACTGGGCTAAGCACTTTACTGCAGCATCTCTTACAAGCCTCAGAATGACCCTATGACATACTTACTACTACGATCCCCATTACAAAAATAGGAAAACCAATGCTCAGAGAGATTGGGCCACTTGTCACAATCACAGAGCTAATAAGGGGCTGAGCTGAGACTCGAACTTAGAACCTCAAAGGTTAAAGGCTCAGTCCCATGGGGCCAGTCCTGAGGCATAGTAGTTGGGTTCAGCGGAGTCCACTTTGGCAGCCTGGGTTGGCAGGTTCAGGGTCAGGGCATGGACCTACACCACACATCAGCCATGTTGTGGCGGGGACCCACACATAAAAAGTGGAGGAAGATTGACACAGATGTTAATTCAGGGCTAATCTTCCTCAGCAAAAAAAAAAAAGAAGAAGAAGAAGAAGAAGAAAGTTAAAGACTCTGTCCTACAAGACTGTCCTGACTTCTGACATCAGTCACTAGTGAAGTTCCCAAGCTACCCACGCTTCTGCCCAGATAACTACAAACTCAATGATTCCTATGACACCCCCACCCCAACCCCCTGCTCAAGTTCAATAATTCTCTAGAGTGACTCACAGAACTCAGGAAAGTCCTATATTTATGATTAAAATTTGATTATAAAGGACACAACTCAGGAGAAGCCAAATGAAAGGGATGCATAAGGCAAGGTATGAGGGGGCAGGGGCACAGAGCTTCCATGCCCTTCTCTGGGAATGCCATCCTCCCAGCATGTTCAGATATTCACCAACCCATAAGCTCCCCAAACCTTTGTTCAAGAGTTTGTATCAAGGTTTCACTATGTAGGCATGATTGATTGCATCACTGACCATTGATGATTGAACTCAATCTCTGGACTCATTCACCTCCCTGGAGTTGGGAGATGGGGCTGAAAGTTCCAATCCTCTAATCAGGTACATGGTCAACCCCTCCCTTGAAACTATCTAAGGGCTCACCTTGTTAGCATAAACTCAAATATAATTAAAAGAGGCTCATTATGAATAACAAAAGACACTCCTATCACTCAGGAAATTCCAAGGTTTTAGGAACTCTGTGCCAGGAACTAGGGAAAAAAACAAATGTATTTTTATTATACCACAGCAGCATATAGTTGAATCCTGTTTTTTAAAAGCTATTCTGCCAGTCTATGTCTTTTGATTGGGGAGTTTAACCCATTTATATTTAATTACTGATAGAAAAGGACTTACTATTGCCATTTTGTTTTCTGTATGTCATGATTTTTCTGTCCCTCATTTCCTCCATTACTGCCCTCTAACGTGTTTAGTTGATTTTTTAGTGACATGGTTTGGTTCCCTTCTCATTTACTTTTGTGTGTGTTCTATAAATATTTTCTTTATGGTTTCCATGGGGATTGCATATAACAACCTGATATTACAGCGATCTATTTTAAACTGATAAAAACTTAACTTTAACCACATACGAAAACTATTCCTTTATAGCTCCACCTTCCCACACTTTCTGTTATTAATGTCACAAATTACATATAGATTTATAATTATTTTTTATGCTTTTGTCTTTTAAATCCTGTAGAAGAACAAAAAGTGTAGTTACAAACCAAAGTTATAGAATGTTGGTTTTAATATTTGTCCACTTCTTTATCTTTACTGGAGAACTTTATATTTTTGTATGGCTTCAAGTTATTGTCTGGCATGCTTTCATTTCAACTTGAAGGACTCCCGTTAGCATTTCTTGTGGGGCAGGTCTAGTGGTAATGAGCTCCCTCAGCTTTTGCTTACCTGGATATGTCTTAATTTCTCCCTTGGTTTTGAAGGACAGTTTTGCTAGATAAAGAATTCTCAAGGGCCGGCCCCATGGCCGAGTGGTTAAGTTCACACACTCCACTGCGGTGGCCCAGGGTTTCACCAGTTCGAATCCTGGGCAGGGACATGGTACTGCTCCTCAGGCCATGCTGAGGCAGTGTCCCACATGCCACAACTAGAAGGACCCACAACTAAGAATATACAACTGTGTACCAGGGGGCTTTGGGGAGAAAAAGGAAAAGAAAATTAAAAATTAAAAAAAAAAAATTCTCTGCTGACAGGTTTTTTATTTCAGCACTTTAAATACATCATCCTACTGCCTTCTGGTCTGCAAGGTTTCTGCTGACGAGTCCTCTGATAGTCTTATCACGAATATCTTGTAGTTGATGAGTTGCTTCTTTCTTGCTGCTTTAAAAATTCTCTCTTTGACTTTGTCTTGCAATAGTTTGATTATAATGTGTCTCAGTGTGGATATGATATCTTTGGCTTTATCCTAGTTGAGAGTTCATCGAGCTTCTTGAATTTGTATATTCATGTCTTTCCTCAAATTTGAGAAGTTTTCAGCCATTATTTCTTCACATGACCTCTCTGCTCCTTTCTCTCTCTCTCTCTCTCTCTCTCTCTCTCTCGTCTCCTTCTGGGACTCCCATAATGCTAGTCCACTTGATGGTGTCCCATAAGTCCCTTAAGCTCTGTTCACATCATTCTTTTTTTCTTTTTGCTACCCAGAATTGATAATTTCAAATGATCTGTCTTCAAGTTCACTCTTTCTTTCTTCTGCCTGTTCAAGTCTGCTGTGAATTCCTCTAGTGAAATTTTCAGTTCACTTATGGTATTTTTCAGCCTCAGAATTTCTGTTTGGTTCTTTTTGTAATTTCTGTCTCTTTGTTGGTATTCTTATTTTGTTCATATGTAATTTTCCTGATTTCCTTTAGCTCTTTGAGCATATTTAGGGCATTTGTTTTAAAGTCCTTGTCTGGGGTCCGGCCTGATGGTGCAGCAGTTAAGTGTGCACGTTCTGCTTCGGTGGCCTGGGGTTCACTGGTTCAGATCCTGGGTGCAGACATGGAGCCATGTGGTAAGCCATGCTGTGGTAGGCGTCCCACATAGAAAGTAGAGGAAGATGGGCACGAATGTTAGCTCAGGGCCAGTCTTCCTCAGCAAAAAGAGGAGGATTGGCAGCCTTTAGCTCAGGGCTAATCTTCCTCAGGAAAAAAATAATAAATAAATAAAGCCCTTGTCTAGTAAGTCCAAAGTCTATGTTTCTTCAGGGATTGTTTCTGGAGATCTATTTTGTTCCTTTGGGTAGGCCATGTTTTCATGTTTTCTTTGTATGCCTTGTGACCTTTGGTTCAAAACTTGGCATTTGAAAAAACAAGCACCTCTCCCAGTCTTTGCAGACTGGCTCTGTACAGTGAAAGACCTTCACTAGTCAGCCCGGTGTGAAGGCTTAAGGTCTCCTTGGGACTTTTCTGGGCATTGGCCTTTCCTGCACCTGTCTATGTGCTTTTCCCCCAATTCTCCCATACACACGGCAGGTTTTAAGTGTCTTAATTTTCCTAAGAGTCTCACTCCTGTTTTTAAAAGGGTCTTAGCTCTTCCACTGTCTTCCTCAATCAGTATCTCTCGCCCCATGCATGTCTGGGTTTGTAGTCTCCTTTTGGCTGTCACGAGCCATTCCCACTGCTTCCCACAGCTTCCCCTAGCCTGAGATCTGAGCTGTGCCATGTGTGGCTCTCTGAGCTCCAAGTTAGGTGACACAGGGACCAATCAGACAGCTCCCACACAGATCAAAATGTTGAAAATTAGGTCCACTCTACTCTCACTGGTTCATGGAAGAAAACTGGGGACTGGGCTGCTACTTTGCCTAAACCACTCTGTGCCACACTGAGGAAGGGGTGGGCAGTGGCAAGTAAAAACACCGTGAAACTTCCTTCCATTTTGAATGTGACTTTTTCTTAATTGGACGTTTGCTTGGTTGTTGTAGAGCTTTGACTGATTTCCAGAGCTCTTATTAAGTTATTTTAGCTAGTGTCTAGTTGTTTATTTAATGTTTCCTTGGGGGAGTTGAGGGCCTAGATCTTCCTAGTCCGCCATCTTGCCAATGTCACTCTAAGCATCTTTTTAATAATGCCTGACCATAGTCAATTCTCTGTGGTCTCCACCAGGTAGGTAACAAGGGAAATGGGATAAGCCAGGGCCTGGTAAAGACACCAGGGATGTTGGTGTCTTTAATTCCTCCATGCTGAAAGAAGACCAAAATGTCAGCCAAAAGGGCTCTTGTCGTTATCCAGCGGCTTCCCTTCTCCCTGTGAAGATAGGGACCAGTGGGGGTTTTTACTGCTGCCCAGACCATTGGCCAATTGGGATCTGAAATGAAGTGTTTCTCTCTCCCTTCCCAGGAATAAAGTTAGCTGTCCGCATTGAAAACAGCTTTAAAATTTTCTGTGTGTTTTCCCTTTGGTCCTCTCATTCAGTTTTCCAACCACCCTGAAAGGTGAGTGCCATTAACCTGTTGTGCAGATGAGGAAACTGGGACTGAGAGATCTTGAGATTTCTTCTAGGTCACGTGGGTTATCTAGTGGCAGAGTCAGAGCTTCCAATTTGAAAGCTATGTCTGTGCCATGTGATCAACTCTAATTCTGCCCATGGCTGAAGTCACATATCCAGTGTGGAGTCACATTCTCTGCCTCCATGGACAAAGGGCGTGCTTCCTCCTCGTAAAGGTGACAGGGTGAGGGACTGGGGAGGCCAGATGCCAGAACGCGAAAGGAGTTCAGACCTTTTAGGACCATTGCTGATGGAAGATCCAGCAGGGATGCAAGTTCCAGTCGGAGGAGGATAGGGGCTGCTGCTCACAGGCTCCTTCCTTATAAGTGCAAAGAAAGGTGTCAGCTCTTAAGCTAAGATCACCATTCACAAGGAGGAACTTGAAGTATTTCTATACCTGCATAACCAGAACCTTGGCCTTCCAGCTTCAAGGCCCTGGTTCTATGCCTCCAGACTCTCTTTCTTCCTCGGATTCAGGTGCTGTGCTTGCTGAATTAGATCTTGAGAGACAATTTGGTCCCCTTTTTCACTGCCTTAGGATGCAGAGAACAGAGGCTCTTGGCTTTTGAAAAGTTTGGGGAAACAGAGCAGAGAAAAATAATATATATGAGCAAAAGGCAAATGTTACAAAGAGCTGATGATCTTGTACTAGTCTGGAGCACCCAAGTCCCTGCTGTGGTCGGGGCCTCACAGAAGTCAAGAAAGGCTCCAGCCACTCCATTACTCAGGGGTCACTTTAATTAAGGGGGGAAAAAGGCCAAAGCAGGGTACAACAATTGTGATATCTTTTTATTTATTGATGTATTTAATAAATTTTTATATAAAATTTTTCAAACTCACAGCAAAGTCGGACACCCATATACCCACCAACTAGATTCAACAATTGTTACCGTTTTTGCCATATTTGCTTCATCTATATATAATACACTTCATCAAATCAAAGATGCCATTGATTGTAAGACACTTCATTTTATATAACGATAAGAAAGAGAAAACACTACCATTTAATTGTTAAGACACCACCAATTTCTAAGATGCATTCCATTTTCAGGGTAAAGAAAAAAACGTGTGTCTAAAGAGTATGTGTTACATAACTCCATTATATGAACTTCTGGATCAGGCAAAGCTAGTCTACGGTGAGAGATCATTAGAACAGTGGTTCTCTCAGCCGGAGGCAGGAGAGAGGATTGACTGGGAAGAGGCAGGAGAAAATTTTCTGGGGAAAATATTCTGTATTTTGATAAAATAATGACATTTGTCAAAACTCATTTAACTATAATACTTAAGATCTGAATATAATGCATAATACTGTATGTATTATACTTCAATTAAAAAATTAAAATAACAAAATATGACTTGGAATCAATTTTTTTTTGCTAGAGCATTTTAAAGTAGATTATAGTAAATTCTTCAGCATGTGTGTCCAAAAAATAAGAATATTCTACTCCACAACTACAATATCATTATCTCATGCATAAATACAATACCGTTATATCATACCTAAAAATTGAACAATAATTCTCTAATATCACTCTTAGTCCATATTCAAATTTCTCTGAGTGTAATTGTCTATTTTATTTTATTTTTATTGTTTTTAAAATTTCTATTATAAAATGAAACACATATACAGAAAACCACACCAAACATACGTATAGCTTGGTGAATTACTGTAAAGTGAACACTCATAACCACCACTCAGGACCAGAGATAGAACTTTGCAGCCACCCCAGAAGCCATCTACATGCCTCCTCTCAATCACAATGACCCCTTTTTCAAAGGGACCACAATTCTGAACAAGATTCCCTGAGTTTTTGGATGTTGATAACAGGTTGTTGGTTTCTGTGCCTTCTATGCTCAGTTCAATTGGATATAAAATCTTTGGCTCACATTTTCTTTGCTTGATATCTTAATTATATGACTCTATTTTCTTCTAGCACAAACCATTGCTGTTGAAAGTCTAATGAAAATCTAATTTTCTTTCTGTTATAATTCACTTGGCCTTTTTGTCTAGATGCAAAAACAGCCAATTTCACTCTTTAAATGTCTTGGTGTTGGCCACTCTGGGTCAGTATTTTGGGTATAAGGTATGCCTTTTCAATATCTAATTTCAGATCTTTATTTCAAGAAATTTTTCTTGAATTAAAACTTTTAGTATTTGTCAAGTTGTTCCCTTGATTTGGTTTTCTTTTGTAGTTACTCCTATTGTAATGTTTTGTCACTTTCTCTCCAATCTTTTTTCTTTCTTCTTTCTTTATTTTTAATTTTAAAACTTTTGTCTTTTTTTCACCTTCTGTTTTTCATAAGGCAATATCTGCAGTATGTAGTTACTCTTGTTTTCTTTCTGGTTTAGTTTTGAAATAACTTATTTATTCCTAATTTCTCCTGAGTTTTATCACTTAATTGCCATATTTTTCTAGTTCTTTTTTTTTTTTTTTTTGAGGAAGATCAGCCCTGAGCTAACATCTGCTGCCAATCCTCTGCTTTTTGCTGAGGAAGACTGGCCCTGAGCTCACATTCATGCCCATCTTCCTCTACTTTATATGTGGGACGCCTACCGCAGCATGGTGTGCCGAGTGGTGCCATGTCCACACCCAGGATCCGAACTGGCGAACCCCAGGCCGCCGAAGCGGAACGTACGAACTTAACCGCTGCACCACTGGGCCGGCCCCTGTACTTTTCCAGTTCTGATTTATGTTATTCTTTGACATCTTGTACCTTTTCAAGTGTCTTTTAGTTGGTTGTGAAATATTAGTTTATACTGTTGATCAGTTTTGCGGCAGGGAACTCAGTCGACTGGCTTTAAGAGTCCATGTTGCCTACACTGCTCCAGCCCCCTCAGAGCTGATCAGAGACCCCATGGACTCAGTCGATATTGGCCAAACCCCTGTCATTTCAACTGCCTTCCCATGAACACTTCTTTTGCTGGTCCATCAGATGCCCTGTTTCTTCCCTCTGCTGTCTCCTGTGTAAATATGGATGTCATGCAGGTCTTATAGTGCTGCTGGTGGTGGTCCTCACTCTCTTGTATTTTGGAGTTTTGGGGGGACACCTTACTATCTGGCCTTGCTGTAGATGTTGGCCATAGTTTTTGGTTTTACTATCTAGGTGCTCTGTGTTTTTTGTTTCTTTGTTTCTTTTTTGATGGGGAGAAGATTCAGGGAGAATAAGAAACTATGACACCGCTATGTCTTTTCAGAATTCTCAGGGAGGGAAAGGGAGCCAGGTCAGCTCAGGAAGCAAACTGTTTTATTTGTTCCCATGGCCAGGCCAGGACCGGACCGTGTGCCATGTTCCTAAACCACGGTTAGGTGTGAATAGAAGATGGTTCCCAGAAAGCAAGCTCTATTTTTTAATCCTATACCAAAGAAGCAGAAACACAACAGATGTTCACTACAGTGTTTCGTATAAGGTTTCATTTGAGGGGTTCCAAGCATTAAAAAAAACATTATGATAACATGCATCCAAAATAATCCAATTACATGGCTTATCCTTTAACTCTATCTATTTTAAAGTTAACTTTTAACTATATGAATAATTTACAAACACATTTCTTTGTAAGAGAGGAACACACTGGAAAAGGCTAAAGTCCTCTTTGGCCACTCCTCACCGACCTGGGTCCCCCGGCTATTTTTTGATGCCTGGCTAACTTCGCCTCATCTTCACAAGACTTCTCATGCATGACTCAGGCCTGCTGAGGGAGCATTTAAAGTCGCTTTAACATTAACCAGAGGGAATGCAATTTTGCAAGTGAATCCATTAACAGCTATTTTGGGGGATTATCTATGTTGTTTTTGTCTTCCATTTGTGCAAAAATGTAAAACTTGAGAAGGGTTGACAATTTTAGAAACTTGACTGTTTCTCTGTTCTTCAGCTTGGTGAGGGCCCTCAGTCATGGTTTCGTCTTTGATCAGCAAGCTTACCATCATAGCATTGATAACTAATGGGCTTTGGGGTTGAGCTTTCGTAAGGTTTATTGAGATTATTTTCATTAGGATGCATTGTGATTCAAGTTGCAGAAAACCAGGCTCACATTGACTTTTAAAGAGGGATATATTGGCACTTCAGGAGTCACTGAATTCAGGGCTCTCAAATCGGGTCATGGCCATATGCCCTGCCCAACTGCAGGGGGCCCATTATACTGTATGGCACAAGCCCTGCACTGTGTGCACTCTTGGCCATGCCCCTGGAATCCTGTGCTGTGGGTCCCTCTCTTCGTTCTGCTTTCCTTGTTCGTTGACTCCTCTTCAGCAGCCTCCCTTCACAGCAGTACAAGAACAGTAGCAGCTTTTCTCCCATCTGCTCCCATCACCAAAACCAGGAGAGAATGGAAGACTTCTTTCTCCCCAGGAGCCCCAGGAAAAGTGCCCCATGGCTCCCTGGCTCTGATTAGGTCACAGGCCCAGCCCTGAGCCAATCATTGAGGTCTGGGGAATGCTGATGTGCTGATTGGCTCATGCCTGGTCAAGGTAGCTGCTTCTTCAGAGCTTCTTGAGTGAAGTGGAAGGAGGAGGGAATCAGGCATGGTTAAAAGAGTGGCGCTGTGACAAGGGACAGCTCAGCCTGGCTTAGATGGCACCCCCCTCTTACAAGACAGCATATCACGATGGTTGAGGGTGTGGACTGTGGAGCCAAATGGCCTTGGTTCTGATATTGGCTTTACCATTTAAGGGTTGTATTACCCTGGGCAGTTCCCAAACATCTTGGGGCCTCAGCTTCCTCATCTGAAAAGTGGGGGATGATAGCACACCCCCCATAAGATTGTTGTGACATAAAATTGACTAAATATGCGCAAAACACTTAGAGCGGTGATTGGTGTGGGATGAGATCTAGATAAGTCTTTGCCATTATTGATTGAGATTAAATGATCCTGAGGAGAGTGTAGGGGAAACGCTCTGTACAGCAAGCACTGAATAAAGGGTAGGATTCCTTTGGCCTAAGACTGCGAGATCCAGTGACTGGAGTACTCCCTCTCATCAGCTCATCCTTCTTGGCATGCAGTAAGCATTTGCATGCTGCGCTGCGGTTCGCATCGAGGAGCTCTGGGGACGAGGGCACAATTGTTGGAATGCCATTAAGGACAACCCATGGTGAGATTTAATTCACAAAAATTGTCCTAGAACTTTAGACTCTGATTCATGATTCCGCTGAGAGCCTGGGGAGCAGCAACTGCTTCAGTTTGTGACCCAACACGCTGATTTATAAACCATTTCTAGCTCTCCTCTTCACTTCGTGCAGCCATCCCGCAGATGACTTCAGTTGCAAGTAGAGGGGAAGCTGGGGACTGCGATTGAACTTTGCAATGAAGCGTTAACTGTCCTTCTGAACAGTGCTTTCTTCATAAATCCCAGGTCTCAAACATGGCAATTAAGAGAAGCCTGAGAAACAAAAGAGGCTTGTGTTCCAGCCTTCTTGTCCAACTGCTCACTGCTGAATCCTCTGTGCCTGTGTCTTGGCATCTGATTTCCGTCAACAGTCTCCTCCCACCCCTTTCTTAGTAACAAGCTCAGATCCTGGCAGCAAATGGCATGTGAAGCTGGGCACATTTTATTCCACATAGACAAGGTTATATAAATCTTCCTGTTTTAAAATAATTTCTTTTGCCCTTTATTTCCTTTCTGTACCTTTAGGAGTCTGCTTGGATTCCTAATAGGCCACATCCCTGGCTGGCTTTGTTCTCTGTTTCAAGTGAAACATGTTGATTCCCGTGATCTTTGTCCAGACATTCAAACGTTTCTCGAGGGCCTACTACATGGCAGTCACCCTCCCAGGTGCTGAGGTAATCAGATAGCTTGTCCATATTCTTTTAAGCCAGTTTTTTGTCCAAAAAATTCTACTTTTGACATTGCCCCCTTTAATTTTCTTTCTATTTTTAAAGAAAGGCATTGGCTTAGCTAAAAGACCTAGTCCAGGGTACTTACCCCCATTCCAAAGGGGTAATGCCATGAGACTGAGGCTGTCAAGTGCCCCCAATATGCCAGGCTGGTCACATTTCCTGCTCTCCCACGAGCTTCGGAGGCGTCCTCCTCCTTCCCTCTTGCTTGTGCCGTCTCGCTCCCCAAAGCGAGGCCAGCGTCATGACTCTTCAGGGAAGCTCCCCTGATCCCTCTGGTTTGTAGATGCTCCTCCCCCAGGCTCCCTGAGCCCACCGTTCTTGGAGAAAGCATTGCAGTTGCAATGTGAGCATTGATTTACTTGTCTGTCTCCCTCACTAGGGTAGAAGCCAGGCAGGGACCATGTCTGATTGGACTTACTATCCCCACTGTCTAATAGAAAAGTATGAAAAGAATGAATGAACGAATATGTACTGAGTACCTACTATGTACCAGTCACTGTACTAGGGTCTAGTGACACCAAAATCTTGTCTCCTTGAAGATTACAATCTAATAGAAAGATACACACCAGGTAAATAATCACATGTCACTACATAATCTTGAACTGATCAGTGCGTTGAAGGAAAAGAACAGGATGGTAGCAGGTTGTGTGGTGGGAGGACCCAGAGGTTGGATGAGCAGGACTCTTACCTGGGTAGGAATGGAGAGGGAGAGCTGGAGGTGCTTTGAGGCAGGAGACCCCGAGGGGTACTGAATGAGTCAATGGATAAGTGAGTGAGTGGAAGAGGAAAGGAAACCAGCTGCCTGGTCGTCATGGGCATCTGCTGCCTTGGCTTGTCCTGTGTCCCTTCTTCAGGTGACAGTACCCTGATTTCTTTTCTTGGGAATCCAAGCCTCCTTCATTCTCATCCTGACCGATGCCTCTTTCTAGCAATGGACACTTGACATTACCAAATTGGGTATGTCATCTCCCAGGCCTCCTCCCACACAATTAGTCTGGGGATGAATTTGGACCCAAGGCCAAGTCTGAGACAGTCTTGACAGAACTATAAAGAAAGACATGCATTTCTTTCAGCACTTGGGAGTTTGTGCTCAAGAGAGAAGGGAAGAGATAGATGGAGACAAATAAATTTCTGCTGATTGTTTTTTCAGCACCTGGATCCAGCCATGCCTGAAACTCACGTGGATATATTTGTGTCTAAATTCACATAAGTAAGGCTCTTAAAGCTGTTGATGAAACAATTCTCCCATCTTTTTATTTGGCTTAAGCTCATTTTCACAGGGCTTCAGTTGCTTGCAACTAAATGTGTCTTTATTAATACAATTATTTTAACTAATGTCACTCACTTGCTAAATCCAAATGGGAGTGGGGGAGACCAGCTAAAGCAATTGTGGAGGTCATTTGGCCAGGGGGAAGGGCAGCCCAAACACACCAATATTTCCTGCACCAGGAGGCATTCTCCCTAAACCTCTATGTTCCACAACTCTTCCCAAGGCACGCAGACCCTGGGGTCTGAATCGGTGTTTGAGTATCTAGCAACAAATGCCCTGAGGGAGGGCCTGTAGAGAGAGATACAAACTGGAACCTTCCCAGGTCTTGGCAGGGCAGGGACGCCCAGGTACCCTAGGTGCTGGAAAACCACACGCTGCGACTGTGTTGGAGGAATGTGCAACAAACCTCATTTACGAGTGGAGAGCTGGCAGGTGAACTGGCTTTTGCAGAAGTGTGAATCCTGAAGCTGCAGGGCCAGGCAAGCTGGGACTATCAAAGGCTTCTGTGAGCAACAGCTCTGGTGGGTCACAGCTGCCATCTAGTGCCAGATGTCACCTTTTGCAAGTTGTTTACTGGCTGTTTCCAGCTGGAAGGCCTTTTGAGGGCCAATTAGAGGCAGGAGGTCGTTACCTCTGCCTTCATATCAGGAAAAACCTCAAAATCAGACTTTCAGTGTTATCTCTAATTTAGCTTCTTATATGTACAGTCTCAGAGCCAAATTGACTGGATGGGGGAAAAGGGCAATCATGTCACAGTGTTAAACTTGTGTTTCATTCCAAAACTCTAGGGTACTATGAATTTCATAGATAAACAGATTAGATATCCAGGTAGGAATGGACGAATGGGTGGATGGATGGATAGATAGAGAGAGAGATATAATTTTAAACAATAACCCTGTGATGGTTATATTTACGATTCAGGGTTCTGGCAGGAAACAGGCAGCACACTCCAAAGGGCTGACTCGGGAGACTTTAATGAGGGCTACTCACAAAGGATCGGGAAGGGACTAAGAAACAGTCAAGACGGGAGAGGCGCGCTAGAGTTAGAGACAGTAGGAAGCCACTACCGCCAGCAGGCCTGATGGAGAAAAAGACAGAGAGGCCCCAGCAGGAGCTATTCCGGAGGAGAGGCCCACTTGACAGGTGCTGAGGCCTCAGCTGCTGGTTCTTGGTTGGGTTCCTGAGAAGCACACCCTAAGAGGGGGATTTAAGTCTCAGTGATTTATTAAGGAAGCACTCCCAGCGCAGACGGGAAGTAGAGTGGGAGAAACAGGGCAGAGAAGGTGAGAAAGCCAGGCGAGGCATGATTTCAGGCAAAGTCCTGGGGAGGGTAGCTTCAGCCTGATCCTGGAGGGGAACTTCGGAGGGTCGATCCTGTCTCAGAAGGTCTGCCTGGAGGCAGAGGCTTAGCAGTGAGGCTCTCGACTTGCCCGTGACCGGTCAGGTGGGAGGGGAGGAGAGGAAGCAGGGCATTCACTCCAGGCGCTGGGCGGTCTACACGTCCAGTGAGGATGAAGTGCTAACTGTGGGGCACTGAGAGCACCAGCTGTGCACAGCCGAAGGCGCTGGGAGCTGGAAGAGCGCACTGAAGATCAGTCCAAGGGCGTCCAAAGGGAGGTGGTGGAGCAGGGATCTCTGTCTCAAGGGGGATGGGAGCCTGTGAGATGTGACGTGTCTGTTGACTCCTGAAGGAGGAAGATGCTGAGATGGACTTTTATCTCTGTCTCCAAAGATGGACTTTTTGGAGTACAAGAGCTTTGTTTAGGAGAGAGGGCAATGCCTGTGAATGATGAACAGGGAGCCTCAGAGCACAATCAGATTTAATGTTCTCAGCCAATCCCAGCCAATGCCTCTGGACTCCCTGGAGCAAAGACTGTCCATTAGAGGACTCATGTATTGGGCAGAAGTGACAAGGCCCTAGTACCCCTACCATATGCAGTCATTGGCTGGTATTTGGCCAGGAAAGGCATGGATTCTGAAGGTGGTACAGCTGCAGGCTGTCAGTCAATGGTGCTCCTTGCAGCTGAATGGCAAGTTATTTTAGAAGGGAGATCCAAATGGGGCACCTCCACAGCTGCCACGCTACATGAAATGTAGTGTATTTGGTTGTCTCAGCCATCCCCCCAACACCACGAAGGAACAGCCTGCCTGCAGGGAGTACAAAAACAAGGGGCAGAGGGCAACATCTTTTTTCTCATTACCTAGACAGTTCTTTGTACTTATTTTTGTTATTGTTATTGTTTATAGACTATTCCTTTGTGGAAATTTGTAAAGTTTATAACAAAATAAAAGAATAAACATGAAATGAGAGGCATTGGTGGCTCACATGAGCACATGGATCCAGCTGTGCCTGAAGCCCATCATGTGCTTTGTTTTTTTGTTTTTTTTTTTTGTTTTTTTCTGCTTCATCTCCCCAAATCCCCTCCTGTACGTAGTTGCATATCTTAGTTGCAGGTCCATGTGCTTTGTTTTTTGGTTACGTGAGCCAATAAACACCCTTCTTGCTTAAGCCATTTTGAATTGAGTTTTTAATTTTGGCAAAAGAAAGATTCCTGACTGATGTACTCCCTGACCCTTACTTTACTTAACAGTAAAATGGGGCTCATGATACCACTTTGCAGGGTTTGGGGAGGAAGAGGGACAATGAATATAAAGCACAGGCACAGAGTAGATGCCCAGTACATAGTATTTAATCCTGTGAGAGGAAAAAGCAAAGGAGTGTCGACGAAAATAATCCATAACCAATCTATAAATGAAAATTTGGGCGAGTTTATTCTGAGCTTAAATCTTAGGGTTATAACCTGGGAGAGTCTTTCCACAAAGGAACAGAGCACTCCAAAGAAGTGGGGGTACACAGTGTGATTATATATCCTCAAAGAGGGTGTTTCACATATGATTGAAATGTCCCTTTTACAATAGTCACGAGGCTGCTCTGTTGGCACAGCGATGGATGGAAACAGCAGGTAGGTCACTGTCTCGGTGAACACAGCAGGGTGGCAGGTCTGTTGCCTTGAGCTGGGTGGTCACAGGTGAGTGCTGCAATCAGTTCCTAGCCTAAGGAAAGATGTTTAATCTTTAAGGAGATGCCAACGTTGGGAGGGGGAGAGAAGTTGCACCTTTATCTCAAGGGCCTTTGCTCTTGCCATAGGGAATCTCTAAAGCAGATATACAATGCATGCTCAATGCCTCAGTCAGGCCCTTTTGGAAAGACAAGGTCAGGCCGAATTAGGTTTACACCAAATGGCTTCCTCATATATTCCAATATATCCTATTACTTGCCATTTTTATTTGTCAGGAGGCACAGCAAGGTGTGGAACACCTCTGTGCCCAGGGCAGGCCAGTTGCGCTGAGTTCAGTGCTCGGTGATGGCTGGCACCTGGCTTGGACTGTCCAGAGGTACCCAGCTGTAAAGGAAGGCTGGCCTCTCGAGTTGCTTTGAGCCTGTGGCTTTTCTGCAGTGAGTGCTCTCTGACCGAGTGCCTTATTGGCCATGCAGGAGGAAAAGGAAAACTCTCTCAGGACAAAGATGAGGCTTCTCACCCTGTTTCTCCTTAAATGGACAGTTCTTTGTATTTATTTTTGTTATGATTGTTTATAGACTATTCTTTTGGGGAAATATGTAAAGTTTACAACAAAATTAAAAGAATAGACGTGAAATGACCACATGCAGCATTGTGATGATCCCAAAGCTTTTTAGAAAAAAACACAAGAGAGAACAAAGACCTCTAACTTATAACTCAGGAGATATTTTTTGTTTTCTGAGGGAAATGGAAAATTTTCTATTTTAAAGATCTGCTGAGCTTCCCACTGCTCGTCCTCTCCTACTACCAAAAATGTAAAAGCTTTAAAAGGCTCCTTGGTAGAGACTTTGTGATTTGAATGCAAAAACAATGACAGGAGTGGAGGTGGGGGCTGCTGCATCTCATTTCTCCCAATCTCCCTAAGGAAGTTCACATCCTAATTACAAAAGAGAACAAAGAGTAGCTTCTAATGGCCACTGCGTTTCATCAAGTACTTAATACCTGTTGTTAAAGAAGCTATGCCTGATCTAATTGGTATTGTGAGACCTGCAGCCACTTTAGAAAGATCCTGAGCAAAGGTAGAAATGGCATCAAAGGCAGTGAAAAGTGGACACTCCTGGCACCTATCCTAGTTCTTTCTTTCTGTCTTCAAGTTGTGGGGACCTGGAAATGGCCACCCCAAGATATGTCTCTTTGGCATCAGGATTATTTGAGGCTGGTTGCTTTTGATAAACTGGGACAGGGAAGGAGGCTCTGAGGAATGGAACTTGCCCTTTGTTAGGACATATTTACATTTGTAAGGTAAATCTCTATCTGTAGGGGGTGCCTCCCTCTCAGTACCAGGAAGAAGAAAGGAGATGACCTTCTCTCTAGAAACTCTTAACCAATACCAAAGGCAAGGACTTAAATCTGCATTTTATTGTGCTTGTCTGGTAACCTCCTGTAACTGACTTCCCTCCCCCTCCCAACTTTGGCATTTCTTTAAGGATTAAGCATCTTTCCTTAGGCTAGGAACTGATTGCTGCGCTCACCTGTGACCGCCCAGCTCCAGACTCTCCAGACAATCAACTTGCCTCCTGCTACGCCCACCGAGATAGCAGTCCACTACCTGCTGTGTCCATCAAGCTCTGTGCCGACAGGGCAATCTTGTGACTATTGTGGGAGGGACATTTCAATCACATGTGAAACACCCCGTTTGGGGGTATGTAACCACTCTGTGCACCCCACTTCTTCGGTGCCCTTTCTTCCTTTGGGAAGAAAAGCCCTGGGCCATGGTTCTTCATAAAGCTTTGTTTAATTTTCTCCTGCTATTCTGTCTCATGTGAATTTAATTCGTTCTCCGGCCAGACGAACCCACATTTAGGTAGAGGAAAAGTCTTCCTCCCTACAAAGTCAAGGATAGACTAGATAACTTCTGCTGGTGCTTGTCATTTTTATCTGAGTCTGTGGGACCCCAAAAGCCTACCTCTCATGTCACTTCATTTTTGGAGCCCTCTCCAGCATGCCCTGGAAGAAGCAGTTATTGCTTCTGTAGGGGAGGAGGACATTTCCTCTCCCCAAATGGGGGTTCGTCTGGCTGGAGAACGAATTAAATTCACATGAGACAGAATAGCAAGAGAAAATTAAACAAAGCTTTATGAGGAACCATGGCCCGGGGCCTTTCTTCCCGAAGGAAGAAAGGGCACCGAAGAAGTGGGGTGCACATAGTGGTTATATACCCCCAAACAGGGTGTTTCACATATGATTGAAATGTCCCTCCCACAATAGTCACAAGATTGCCCTGTCGGGCACAGTGCTTGATGGACACAGTAGGTAGTGGATCTGCTATCTCCGTGGGCGTAGCAGGAGGCAAGTTGATTGTCTGGAGCTGGGCAGTCACAGGTGAGCGCAGCAATCAGTTCCTAGCCTAAGGAAAGATGCTTAATCCTTAAAGAAATGCCAAAGTTGGGAGGGGGAGGAAAGTTAGTTACAGGAGGTTACCAGAGGAGCACAATAAAATGCAGATTTAAGTCCTTGCCTTTGGTATTGATTAAGAGCTTCCAGAGAGAAGGCCATCTCCTTTCTTCTTCCTGGTACAGAGAGGGAGGCACCCCCTACAGATAGAGATTTACCCTACAAATGCAAAGGTGTCCCAACAAAGGGCAAATTCCATTCCTCAGAGCCTCCTTCCCTGTCCCAGTTTATCAAAAGCAATCAGCCTCAAATAATCCTCATGCCAAAGAGACATATCTTGGGGTGGCCAATTTCAGGTCCCCACACTTCTTTTGGGTCCCAGCATCCAGGACGGCCCCCAATGATCCCTGCTTCCTGGGACACATGCCCTTATTTAGTACCCTCTCACACTGAATAAGGCTGACCTGTGTAACCAACAGGATATTACAGAAATGACAAAGTGTAATTTCTGAAGTTAAGCCATAAAACACATTGTGAATTCTTCTCGTTCTCTCTTGGATCACTTGCTCTGTGGAAGTGATATCGACCCTGATATCAGTGTCCCCACACTAAACCCAGCATATATGGGGTTAAAACCAAAACACTCATTCCCTGCTTACTCTCTGGCTTCCTGGCTCCAGAATCCACTATGCTCCATGGAGACAGACACCGTCAAGGACAAGCACATGGACTATCTCCTCCCCACAAAGAGATACAGACTGGTGGGAAAGCTTCTGACCAGCAAGGTCATGAGCTCCCTCCTCTCTGCAAGTGTCTCCAGGCCAAAGACAGGCTGGTGGGAAAGCTCCGACCAGCAAGGCCATATGCTCCCCCTCCCCTACCTAAAACCCCAAATAAAAACCCTTCCTTTTAGCTTTTTCGAGGAGTTTGGGATTTGAGCGTTAGCTGCCCTCTCTCCTTGCTCAGCGCTGTGCAAAAATAAAATTCCTACTTTCTTCCACCACACCCAGTGTCAGAGACTGGCTTGCTGTGCAACGGGTGAGTGAACTCACTTCAGGTTCGGTAACAGAAGGCCAGCTGCCACGTCATGAGGACATTCAAGTAGTCCTATGGAGAGGCCCACATGGTAGGAACTGAGGCCTCCCACTGTCAGCTAGTGTGGTAGTTGTAAAAGATGTCCACAAACTCCTTGATATGTGTCCCTTCAAGAGCTGGAGCTTAATTGCCTCCCCACCCTTAATTCCTTGAGTGTGGGCTGGACTCGTGGACTTCTCACGAGTAGAATATAGCAGACATGATGGTTTGTGACTTCTGAGACCTGGTCATGAAAGGAATTGCAACTTTACCCTTGTTCTCTTTCTTAGATCACTTGATTTGGAGGGAATCCACTGAAATGTCGAGGACATTCACACATCCCTGTGGATAGGGCCATGAGGTGAGGAGCCGGGGCCTCCTGCCAACAGGCATGTGAGTGAGCCATCTTGGAAGCATATCCTCCAGCTCTAGTCAGCCTTCAATCTTCAGATGGCTGCAGCCCTGGCTGACAGCTTGATTGCAACCTCTTCATGAGAGATCCTGTGCCAGAACCCACCCAGTTAAGCTACTCCCAAATTTATAATCATTTCAAATTTTAATTAACTTCAAAAATATATGGTTTAATATTATTAGCTAAATTAAGGAAGGAAAATTTACTTTATTTTCACCGTAATATGCAAAACAAACCTTACTGTCTTTGTTTTGTGTTTTGTTTTTGTTTTGTTAGTGAGACCCGCAAGCTGTTCTAGCAAGTTATTGCTAATGGGGATTGTAGGAACCCCCAATTTACAGCTGGTTGGTCAGAAGTAGAGGTGGTGACCTAGGACTTAGGACTGGCATCTGAAACAGGGGTGGTCTTATAGGACTTAGCCCTTACCCTGTGGGATCTCCAGGTAGTTAGTGTCAGAAATGAGTTGAATTGTAGGACATCAAGTTAGCATTGAGGGAGTTGGAAAATTGGTTGGCATGGGGAAAAAAAAACCCCACATACTTGGTGTCAGAAGTGGGAAATGCTATAGACTATATGATTCCATTTATTTGAAATGACCAGAATAGGTAAATCCGTAGAGACAGAAAGCAGCTTAGTGGTTGCCAAGAGATGGAGGAAAGAAATGGGGAGTGACTGCTAATAGGTATGGGGTTTCACTTGGAGTAAGGACAATTTCCTGGAACTAGATAGTGGTGATCTTGCACAATTCCGTGAATATACTAAAACCCACTAAATTGTATACTTTAAATGGCTTATGAATTACATCTCAGTAAACCTGTTACTTTAAAAAAGCCAAGAATAGCAGACATTCAATATCTCCCACACAAATATTACTACCGTTCAGTCTTCTTATAAAGTAGTACATGAGGTTACTAAGACAAAAAAATCATAGGAGTACATGTCATTGGTGAAATACTGCATCAAAGATATTTGTCTGGAAATATTGGGTGAACCTCTTGCGAAGAGGAATAGAAAAATAAAGCCAGCAAAGTATTTTTCATTGCAACTTGATAAATACACAGACATTGCTAAGATGTGCAATTTGAAAACAATGGTGATATAAAGGAAGAATTTTTTGCTGCTTCTCTGGTCACAAACAAAAAACTCTGAAGTGGGCACAACCATGAAAGATTATATTGTCAACAAATGCAGTTAGAGTTTAAGAATTCTGTAAAGTACGTTTTGATGGCACAGCTGCAACAGGAAAATACCCTGGAGTAGGGTACCAGATTAGCAAGGAAGGATCAGAGTATGAATTAAAACACTGATTCCTTCATTAAGAAAGTCAAGCTGTGGGGAGAAGATCCAAGATGGCGGTGTGAGTAGTCTTCTTTGTCTCTCCCCCTTCGAGTCTGCAACAAATTGGACATTCATCGCTCAACAAGGGATATCCATACAGCATCTCGGGACACCTGAGAGACCCATGCAGCTATACATTGGAAGGCGGCCAGACTTCCCTCCGGTAGGATGTGGAGATAGGGGGAAAATTGTCCGACCCCGACCGAGCAGCCTAGTACCTGCAAGCAGCTTTCTTTCAGCGGACGCCCCCGGAGCATCGGCACACACCTAGGGCAGGAGAGAGCGCACACCGGAGGAGCGACGGTGGAAACAGGTGACCAGAACCCCACCTAAGCCCCACGCAATTCCACCTAAATGCAGAGGGAGGCTTCAGAGTTGCACACCTGAGTCCGCAGAGAGAGCTTCTGCCTGCCATTGGCGGGGAGGCCCCGCCAGGTGTCCACGGTGCCTGGAGGGTCCTGGAGAGAGTCCCAAGTGGCACGGCAGCCCACCGGCTGCCACTGCCCACCCCACTGTCTGCCGGACAGGGCACAGGATTACCGGAGATCCCCTCAGAGAGGACGGGGCTGAGTGGAGCTCCAGCGGCCAGCTCCGCGGCCCTGGAGGGAAGCTCCGGAGCTCAGGCCAGGCAGCGGACAAAAGCCTCTGCCTGCCATTAGCAGAAAGGCCCCTCCCAGCATTCACAAGGCCGGGAAGGTCCTGGAGAGAACCCCAAGCAGTGCGGCAGCCCACCAGCTGCCGCTGCCCACCCCACTGTCTGCCGAGTGGGGCATAGGATTGCCGCAGATCCCCTCGGAGAGGACTGGGGCTGGGTGGAGCTCTAGCGGCCAGCTCCGTGGCCCTGGGGGGAAGCTCCGGAACTCAGGCCAGGCAGCGGACAAAAGCCTCTGCCTGCCATTAGCGGAGAGGTCCCGCCCAGCATTCACAATGCCGGGAAGGCCCCGGAAAGAATCCCAAACAGCGCGGCGGCCTGCCAGCTACCACTCCCTGCCCCACTGACTGCCGGGCAGGGCTCGGGACTGCTGGAGATATCCTGGGAGAGGACTGGGGCTGGGTGGTCCTCCAATGACCGGCTCCGTGGACTGGGGGGGAGACCTCAGAGTTCCGCCCCGGCAGCAGGCAAAGCCCCTACATGCCATTAGCGGAGAGGCTCTTCCCAGCATCCACAACACTGGGAGGGTCCCGGAGAGAAAAATACCAGGCAGGGCAGCAGCTGGCCAGCTGCCACTGAAATCAAAGTCTCCAGCTGTCCCCCAGACAGGGCAAAGGGCTCCCCAAGATCCTGGGGGAGAGAACTGAGACTGGGTGGAGCTCCAGCAACCAGGCTCCGTAGCCTAGGGGGAAACCCTTCAGTCTCACAACAGCCTCAGCGAAAGCCTCTGCACACCACTAATAGAGAGCACCCATCCGGCAGCCACAAGGCTAGAAGACCTCGGGACAAAAGTAGCATAGCTAGGCGAGCTAACCACATACTGCAGAAGATGCCAATAGCTCTGCTGTGACCCATAATGGACAAGTGAGATTTTGTGGGTGCTGACAGTGACGGAGCTGCAAATATAAGTGATCCTACCCCTGGCTGCTGGAAAAGCCCATAACACCGTGGCAGACCCTAAGGAGGGAGCACATCTAGGTGGTCTGCAACAGTAGGCACCAGCAGCTTGAAGCCCCCCCCCCCCGTGACAGCTCCCACAGCTGAAGAGGGAACCCACAGGACCACTGTGACTACGAGGAGGGGCCCAGGCCCAGTTAGCAACAGCTGATAGGCTTCCTGGATAGTGCAGTATAAACAGCTGCTCCCCCACCACACCAGTAGAAACAAGTGGAAGGAGTAACTAAACTCTATCTCTATGCAGAGGCACAAATCTACAACATCAAGCAATATGAAAAATATATTAAATCTCCAGAACAGAAGGAAAATAACAAATACACAGAAAACATTCCCAAAGAAAGTGAAATATGTAACCTAAATGACGACGACTTCAAAACAGCCATCATTAAAAAACTCAATGAGTTAAAAGAGAATTCAGATAGACAACTCAACGAGTTCAGGAGCTGTGTCACAAAAGAGTTTGATACTATAAAGAAGAACCAAACAGAAATACTGGAAATGAAGAACACAATAGAGGAGATTAAGAAAAATCTAGACGCACTGAACAGTAGGGCCGATAATATGGAGGAAAGAATTAGCGATTTGGAAGATAGGAATATAGATATGCTGCAGGCAGAGGAGGAGAGAGAAGTAAGACTAAAAAGAAATGAAGAAACTCTCCGAGAATTATAGGATGCATTTAGGAGATGCAACGTAAGGATTATAGGTATACTTGAGGGAGAAGTGAGGGAGGAGGGGGCAGAAAGCCTATTCAAAGGAATAATGGCTGAGAACTTCCCAAACCTGGTGAGAGAGATGGAACTTCATGTGTCAGAAGCCAATAGATCTCCAAACTTTATCAATGCAAGAAGACCAACCCCATGGCATATAGTAGTGAAGCTAGCAAAAGTCAGCAACAAGGAGAAAATACTAAGGGCAGCCAGGCAGATGAAATTAACCTACAAAGGAACCCCCATCAGGCTGTCAGCAGATTTCTCAGCAGAAACTTTACAGGCTAGAAGAGAGTGGAATGATATATTAAAAAATCTGAAGGACAAAAACCTACAACCGAGAATTCTCTACCCCATGAAAATATCCTTCAAATGCGATGGAGAAATAAAAACTTTCCCAGATAAACAAAAATTAAGGGAGTTCATTGCCACAAAACCTCCTCTTCAGGAAATCCTCAGGAAAACCCTCATTCCTGAAAAATCAAAAAAAGGGAAGGGCCTACAAAACCAAGAGCAAAGGAGATAAGTAGAAGGACAACAACAGAGAGTAGCAGCTCTCCATCAGAACAGATTAAACTATGGGACGAGAAACAAAGGAAATTGAAGAAAACTGGAAAACAAGACATAAAATGGCAGTGGTAGGCCCCCACATCTCAATAATCACTCTAAATGTAAATGGTCTGAACTCCCCAATCAAAAGACACAGAGTGGCAGGATGGATCAAAGAACAAGACTCAACAATATGCTGCCTCCAGGAAACACACCTCAGCCCCAAAGACAAACACAGACTCAGAGTGAAGGGATGGAGAACAATATTCCAAGCTAATAATGAACAAAAGAAAGCAGGTGTTGCTATACTAATATCAGACAAAGTAGACTTCAAAGCAAAACAGATAAAGAAAGACAAAGAGGGACAGTATATAATGATAAAAGGGACTCTCCACCAAGAAGACATAACACTTATAAATATATATGCACCCAACACAGGAGCACCAAAATATGTAAAGCAACTCTTAACAGAACTAAAAGAAGACATTAACAAAAATACAATAATAGTAGGGGACCTCAACACACCATTAACACCAATGGACAGAACATCCAGACAGAAAATCAACAAGGAAATAATAGAATTAAATGAAAAATTAGACCAGATGGACTTAATAGATATATATATATAGAACACTTCATCCAAAAACAGCAGGATACACATTCTTCTCAAGTGCGCATGGAACATTCTCAAGGATAAACCATATTTTGGGAAACAAAGCATGCATCAATAAATACAAGAGAGTTGAAATAATATCAAGCATCTTTTCTGATCATAATGCTATGAAACTAGAAATCAACTACAAGAATAAAGCAGAGAAAGGTGCAAAAATGTGGAGACTAAACAACACGCTTCTGAACAAACAATGGATTATTGAAGAAATTAAAGAAGAAATCAAGGATTATCTGGAGACAAATGAAAATGAGAACACGACATACCAAATCATTTGGGATGCAGCAAAAGCAGTCCTAAGAGGGAAATTCATTGCAATACAGGCTCACCTCACTAGACAAGAAAAAGCTCACGTAAGCAACCTCAAATGACACCTAACAGAATTAGAAAAAGAAGAACAAACAAAGCTCAGAGTCAGCAGAAGGAGGGAAATAATAAAAATAAGAGCAGAAATAAATGATATTGAAACAAAAAAGACAGTAGAAAGGATCAATGAAACAAAGAGTTGGTTCTTCGAAAAAATTAACAAAATCGACAAACCCTTAGCCAGGCTCACCAAGAAAAGAAGAGAGAAATCTCAAATAAGTAAAATTAGGAATGAGAGAGGAGAAATCACAACAGATACCAATGAAATACAAGGGATCATAAGAGAATACTATGAAAAACTATATGCCAACAAATTGAACAACCTAGAAGAAATGGACAAATTCCTAGACTCCTACAACCTCCCCAAACTGAATCAGGAAGAAATGGAGAATCTGAATAGGCCAATCACAAGCAAAGAAATAGAAACAGTAATCAAAAACCTCCCCAAAAACAAGAGTCCAGGACCAGACGGCTTCTCTGGAGAATTCTACCAAACATTCAAAGAAGATTTAATACCTGTCCTTCTCAAACTATTCCAGAAAATTGAGGAAGATGGAGTACTCCCTAACACATTCTATGAAGCCAACATCACTCTGATCCCCAAACCTGGCAAGGACAACATAAAGAAGGAGAGCTACAGACCGATATCACTGATGAACATAGATGCAAAAATCCTCAACAAAATTGTGGCAAACCGAATACAGCAATACACCAAAAAGATTATACACCATGATCAAGTGGGATTTATACCAGGGACACAGGGATGGTTCAACATCCTCAAGTCAATCAACGTGATACACTACATTAACAATATGAGAAACAAAAACCACATGATCATCTCAATAGATGCAGAGAAAGCATTCGACAAGATCCAACATCCGTTTATGATAAAAACCCTCAATAAAATGGGTATAGAAGGAAAGTACCTCAACATAATAAAGGCCATATATGACAAACCCACAGCTAACATCATACTCAACAGACAAAAACTGAAAGCCATCCCTCTGAGGACAGGAACAAGACAAGCGTGCCCACTTTCACCACTCCTATTCAACATAGTACTGGAGGTGTTGGCCAGAGCAATTCGGCAGGAAAAAGAAATAAAAGGAATCCAAATAGGTAATGAAGAAGTAAAACTCTCGCTGTTTGCAGACGACATGATCTTATATACAGAAAACCCCAAAGAATCCACAAAAAAACTATTAGAAACAATCAACAACTACAGCAAAGTAGCAGGGTATAAAATCAACATACATAAATCAGTAGCATTTCTATACATTAACAATGAACTAACAGAAAAAGAACTCAAGAACTCAATCCCATTCACAAACGCAACAAAAAGAATAAAATACCTTGGGATAAATTTAACCAAGGAAGTGAAGGATTTATACAATGAGAAGTACAAGACTTTCTTGAAAGAAATTGACGACGACATAAAGAGATGGAAAGACATTCCATGCACATGGATTGGAAGAATAAACATAGTTAAAATGTCCATACTACCTAAAGCAATCTACAGATTCAAAGCTATCCCAATCAGAATCCCAAGGGCATTCTTTTCAGAAATTGAACAAAGAATCCTAAAATTCATATGGGGTAACAAAAGACCGCGAATTGCTAAAGCAATCCTGAGTAAGAAAAACAAAGCTGGAGGCATCACAATCCCTGATTTCAAAACATACTACAAAGCTACATTGATCAAAACAGCATGGTACTGGTACAAAAACAGGTCCACAGATCAATGGAACAGAATTGAAAGCCCAGAGATAAAACCACACATCTATGGACAGCTAATTTTCGACAAAGGAACGGAGGGCCTACATTGGAGAAAAGAAAATCTCTTCAACAAATGGTGCTGGGAAAACTGGACAGCCACATGCAAAAGATTGAAAATTGACCATTCTTTTTCACCATTCACCAAAATAAACTCAAAATGGATCAAAGACCTTAAGATTAGGCCTTAAACAATAAGTCTTCTAGAAGAAAATATAGGCAATACACTCTTTGACATCAGTTTCAAAAGACTCCTTTCGGACACTGTAACTAACTCCTCAGTTGAGGGAAACAATAGACGAAATAAACAAATGGGATTTCATTAGACTGAAGAGCTTCTTCAAGGCAAGGGAAAACAGGATTGAAACAAAAAAACAGCACACTAATTGGGAAAAAATATTTACAAGCCACTTATCTGACAAAGGCTTAATCTCCATAATATACAAAGAACTCACACAGCTTAACAACAAAAAAACAAACAACCTGATCAAAAAATGGGCAGAGGACATGAACAGACATTTCTCCAAAGAAGATATAAGTATGGCCAATAGACACATGAAAAAATGTTCATCATCGCTAATCATAAGGGAAATGCAAATCAAAACTACACTAAGATATCACCTTACACCCGTTAGATTGGCAAAAACATCCAAAACCAAGAGCGACAAATGTTGGAGAGGTTGTGGAGAAAAAGGAACCCTCATACACTGTTGGTGGGAATGCAAACTGGTACAGCCACTATGGAAAACAGTATGGAGATTTCTCAAAAAGTTAAAAATAGAAATACCCTATGACCCAGCCATCCCATTACTGGGTATCTATCCTAAGAACCTGAAATCAGAAATCCCAAGAGTCCCATGCACCCCTATGTTCATCGCAGCATTATTTACAATAGCCAAGACGTGGAACCAACCTAAATGCCCAGAAACTGATGATTGGATAAAGAAGATATGGTATATATACACAATGGAATACTACTCAGCCATAAAAAAGGACAAAATTGGTCCATTCGCAGCAACATGGATGGACCTCGAGGGTATTATGCTAAGCGAAATAAGCCAGGCAGAGAAAGATGAACTATATATGACCCCACTCATAGGTGGAAGATAACATATAGACAAGGAGAACTGATCGGTGGTTACCAGGGAAAAGGGGGCGTGGGGGTAGGGCACAAAGGGGGAAGTGGTGTACCCACAACAAGAGTAACAATAATGTACAACTGAAATCTCACAAGGCTGTAATCTATCATAATCTTAATAAAAAAAAAAAAGACAAAAATAAAAAGAAAATCAAGCTGTGAAAAAAATGTCAGCTGAAGTAAATAGTGCCTTTAGGGATGTAGAAAAAATTGTGAATTATGTAAAAATGAATACATTAAACTCAAGATTATTCCTTTTATTAGGTGATAATATGGAAGCTGATCACGAACAATTGATATTGTACATGATGATAGCTTGTAGCAAGTCTCCAGTGATGGTCCCGGAATGGACCAGGCCTCCTGGTATTTACAGTCAATCATCATTGTTTGTGGATTGCCTATTTACAAATTTGCCTACTCGCTAAAATTTATTTGTAACTGCAAAATCAATACTTGCAGTGCATTTGTGGTCATTCGCAGACATGCTCAGAGTGGCCAAAATTGGAGTTGGCTGGTGTGCACATTCCCACCTAAGGTGGAACAAGGTGACAGTTCCGTCTTCTTGTTTCAGCTCTCATAGTGTAAACAAGTGTCCCTTTTGTGGTCTGCTTAGTGATACATTGTTTGCATTTTGTGCTTTTTGTTGGTGATTTTGCTGTTTAGAAAAGTGCTGAAGAGCTGTCTACTGTTCCTAAGCCCAAGAAGGCTGTGATCACCTTATGGAGAAAACACATACATGTTAGATAAGCTTTGTTCAGGCATGAGTTATAGAGCTGTTGGCCATGAGTTCAGTGTTAATGAATCAACAATATATAGTAAGTATATAGTAAATAAGGTGTCTTTAAACAAAAACACACATATAAAAAGGTTATGGATTAATCAGTTGACAAAAGTGTGACCAGAGACTTAAGGAACCTACCCTGTATTTCTCCTGGGAGCAGTGGTTCACTAGTCACTAATTCAGAGTTCATGGTGACGTTTTAGAACCTAACTACTGCAAATAATGAGAATCAATTGTGTAGTTCTTTTTCACAGTGAATGTGGCCTGGCCCTGTGTTACCAAGAGAATCCAGCGGAAGTGATCCCACATGACGTTCCGAACCCATAAAAGCCTCACAGCCCCCACCTTGGACTCTGAGAATACTTATCCTGGGGCCCTGAGCCACCATGTAGGAGGTATGACTGTCTTACTGGAGAGACCGTGTGGGGAAGCCGTCAGTCTGTGAGGGGAGGGAGAGGAGCCCAGCTGAGTCCAACCTTCCAGCAGTCCCTACCAATGCACTGGGCATTTGAATGAAGTAGCTTGGACATTCTAGCCCAGTCCAGCCTCCAGACAAATACTGCTGAGTGACCCTAGTTAACCTATCTCAGCCCTTCCTGGCCCACAAAATTGTAAGATATAACAAAATGCTGTTTAAAGCCACTAAGTTTTGTTTGTACAGAGCAATAGGTAACTGGAACATAGGCTGAAGTAAGATGACCTATAGAGGGGAAATGTTCTGTCAAAATGTTTGAGGTATGGAATACACTCTTGGTCTTCTGTGAGATAAAAAATCAATTTGGGGAGGCTGGCCCGGTGGTGTAATGGTTAAGTTTGCACGCTCTGCTTTGGCAGCCTGGAGTTCATGGGTTCAGATCCTGGGCACGGACCTAAACACCACTTGTCAAGCCATGCTGTGGCAGCATCCCACATACAAAATAGAGGAAGATTGGCACAGATGTTAGCTCAGAGCCAATCTTCCTCACACACACAAAATCAATTTGAGGAATTCCACTTCTGAGATGGCAGCATGAAGAGCTTAATAGACTCAATACTCAGAGAAACAAGAATGACTGGTGGAAACCATAGAAAACAAAAAAGAAACTCAACTGTTTAAAGTCTCTGGAAATTGTCCTAAGGACATAAAGCAAACGAAGAAACATCTATTCAAGAAGATTTACTGGGGCTGGCCCCATGGCCGAGTGGTTAAGTTCGCACGTTCTGCTTTGGCAGCCCAGGGTTTCACTGGTTCGGATCCTGGGTGTGGACATGGCAGCACTCGTCAGGCCATGCTGGGGTGGCGTCCCACATAGTGCAACCAGAGGCACTCACAACTAGAATCTACAGCTATATACAGGGGGCTTTGGGGAGAAGAATAAAAAAAAAAAAACAGATTGGCAACAGTTGTTAGCTCAGGTGCCAATCTTCAAAAAAAAATTAAAAGAAAAAAGAAGATCTATTAGAACTCGTTAAGAACAAGAGCCTGTGGCACTTG
The DNA here is from genome assembly GCF_021613505.1 of Equus quagga. Classification (NCBI taxonomy): domain Eukaryota; kingdom Metazoa; phylum Chordata; class Mammalia; order Perissodactyla; family Equidae; genus Equus; species Equus quagga. The sequence continues at coordinate 44,501,863 of NC_060279.1, read as the reverse complement.
AACCTCCCAGCTCAGCTTGATGTAAGCACTACTCTGGGAAAATGTGGCCAAGAAGACAGGGCTTCCTCTCCCCTCAGCTCCCAATCCAGGGATATGGTGTCTCCCTGAGAAGAATAGGGCACCAACATATGTCAACCCCTTCAATTCCCAGTGGAAGTGGCCAAATACCTGGTGAGTAAGTTTGGCCGAGAGATCTGAGGCTCCCTTCCTCCACATAGCCTCCACTCATAGGAATTGAGAATCACATCTGAAAAACCGTTGCCTAATCCAAGGTCTTGAAGATTTATGCCTATGCTTTCTTCCAAGAGCTTTCAGCTCTTACATTTAGGCCTGTGATCCATTCTCTGTTAATTTTTATATTGTATATGAGGTCAAACTTGATTCTTTTGCACGTGGATATGCAGCTGTCCCAGCACCGTTTGTTGAGGAGACCGTTCTCTCCCTGTTCGGTAGTCTTGGCACACTTGTCAAAAGTCCATGGACCATTAAGTGTGAGGGTTTGTTTCTGCACACTCAGTTCTGTTACATTGATCTATATATGTCTGTCCTTGTGCCAGTGCCACCCTGCCTTGATTACCGTAGCTTTGTAGTCGGTTTTAAATGTGGAAATGGGACTCCTCTGAATTTGTTCTTTCTCAAGATTGCTTTGCTTATTTGGCGTTCTTGGAATATCAGTATGAATTTTTGGATGGCTTTGTCAATTTCTGCAAAGAATCCAGGTGGGATTTTGATAGGGATTACACTAAATATGCGGATCGATTTGGGGAGTATCGTCATCTTAACAACATGCAGTCCTCTAACCCACAAACACGGAATGTCTTCCGTTTGTTTAGACCTTTAACTTCTGTTGACAATGTTTTGTGATTTTCAAGTATACATTGTGCACTTTTGTTAAATTTATTTCGAAGTATTTCATTCTTTTTGATGCTATTGTAAATGGAATTGTTTTCTTAATTTCATTTTCATATTGTTGATTGCAAGTATATAGAGATAGAATTGGGTTTTGTATACTGATCTTGTGTCCTGCAATCTTGCTGAACTCGTTTACTAGTTCTGATAGCTGTTGAGTGGGCTCCTTAGGACTTCCTACATGCAGAATCATGTCATCTGCAAAGACAGATAATTTTACTTCTTTTCTAGTCTGGATGGCTTTTATTTCCTTTTCTTGTCTAATTGTCCTGGCTAGAACTTCCAGTACAATTTTGAGGTTCCAGCTTTTTAAAGATAGGAATTGGTCAGTCAGACTTGCTTATTTTTCTGTTATGTTCAGTATTTTTAATGATCCTAACATTTTACTTCTTCCTTTCTAATTTGGATGCCTCTCATTTCTTTTTCTTGCCTAACTGTTCTGGCTAGAACTTCCAAACCTACATTTAATAGAAGTGGTGAAAGCTTATCTTGTTCCTGATCTTAGAGGGAAAGCTATAGACTGAAAAGTCTTTCACCATTGAGTATGGTGTTAGCTGTGGGTTTTTCATATATGGCCTTTATCCTGTTGAGTACATTTCCTTCTATCCCTAGCTTATTGAGTGTTTTTTCTTTTTTAAAAAGTATGATAAAATGTACATAAAATTTACCACTTTGGTCATTTCTTTTTTTAAAGATTTTATTTTTCCTTTTTCTCCCAAAGCCTCCTGGTGCATAGTTGTGTATTTTTAGCTGTGGGTCCTTCTAGTTGTGGCGTGTGGGATGCTGCTTCAGCATGGCCTGACGAGTGGTGTTGTGTCCATGCCCAGGATTCAAACTGGCAAAACCTTGGGCTGCTGAGGCAGAGCGCGCGAACTTAACCACTCAGCCATGGGGCCGGCCCCTACTGTAGCCATTTTTAAATGTACAGTTCAGTGGCATTACATACACTTACATTGTACAACCATCACTACATTCTACACTGGCAAGACTACAAATTAGCTTCCCTGCCTGGGTGAAGCAGCAGAATAGGCTTCGAGGTGGGCATGGCTCATTGTTTGCGGTACTGAATGCAGAACTGCACACCAAGTTCCCTGGCCAGGCAGCTTGGCTCTGCAGATGGACAAAGCCACTGGCTGGGATCTCTGTTCAGGCACTGCTGCAAGGAGGAACACAGGCTGCTGAGATCCCAGTACTGGTTGCTATCAGCCCCGCCCCCATACTCCAGCTCAATATGATCTCCAGTGGTCAAGCCCTGCAATCCCTGTGAGGTGAGACTTAAGTAGGCCTCCTGGGAAACAACGCACAACACTAGAGGAGCTGGATTCCCACCTTGGGCTCTCTTTTTCCCACTGGAGAAACTGTAGGCTCCAGGGGGCCCTCTTAGTGAGGTGCTTTGCCAGCCTGGGGGAGGGGTGATGCAATCACAATGTAGCCAGTTCTTTCACCCTTCTAATGCAGTCCTTCTCAGTCTCTATGTTCCAGGGGGTGTTTCAACCCCACTTTCATGTTCTAGGATTTTCAAAATGGAGTCTGTTCATGGATGGTTGCTAGTTGGTCTTCTTGTAAGGGGACTGAAGTCCAGAATGTTCTATGCTGCCACAGAGAAGGCGAAAGGAAGAGAAAGTATATTTAAAGCAATAATGTCTGAAAATTTCTCCAACCTGGGGAGAGAAATGAACATCCAGATTCACAAAGCCCAAAAGATTCCAAAAGGTTGAACCCAAAGAGGACTACACTGAGACTCATTATAATTAAATTGTCAAAAGTCAAAGATACAGAGAATTTTGAAAGCAGCAAGGGAAAATGACAAGTCACATACAAGGGAACTCCATAAGACTGTTGGCAGATTTCTCAACAGGAACTTTTCAGGTGAGGAGAGAATGGGATAATATATTCAAAATTTTGAAAGAAAATAACTGTCAACTAAGAATACTATACCTGGCAGAATTGTCCTTGAGAAATGAAGGAGAGAGAAAACACTTTCCCAAAGAACAAAAGCTAAGGGAGCTCATCACCACCAGATCCGCCTTACAGGAATGCTAAAGGGAGTTCTTCAAGCAGAAATAAAAAGATGCTAACTAGCATCATTAAAAATATATGAAGGTAGGTGTAAAACTCATGGGTAATGGTAAATATATAGTCAAAGTTAGATTTTCTAATATTGTAATGATGGCGTGTAATTCACTTACCACTCTAGTTTAAAAGTTAAAAAACAAACATATTAAAATAACCATAACTACAAGAATTTGTTATTGGATACACAATATAAAAAATATGTACACTGTAACATCAATACCCTAAAATGTGAAAGGGGGAAGTAAAAGTGTAAAGCTTAGGAATGCTATCAAAGTTAAGTTGTTATCAGCTTAAAATAAAGTTTTATAAATATAAGACATTTTATGTAATATCATGGTGACCATAAAGGAAAAAACTGTAGTAGTTACACAAAAGATTATGACAAAGGAGTCAAAAAGACATCAAAAAGACATCAAATCACAAAAGAAGACAGCAAGATGAGAATCAAGGAAAATAGATCTACAAAACAGACACTAGTAAGTCCTTACCTATCAATAATTACTGTAAACATAAATGGATTAAATTCTCCAATCAACAACATAGAGTGGAGAAATGGATAAGGAAAACCCCAACAAGACCCAAAGACGTGTTGCCTACAAGACACCCACTTTAGCTTTAAAGGCACACATAGACTGAGAGTAAAAGGATGGAAAAAGAAAATTTAAGCAAATGGTAACCAAAAGAAAGCAGGGGTAGCCAGACATATATCAGACAAAACAGACTTTAAGCTAAAAATGGTTAAAAGAAACAAAAAATGTCATTATATAATGTTAATGGGGTCAATCCATCAAGAAGATATAAAAATTGTAAATTTTTATGCACAAATAATAGAGTACCTAAAATGTATAAAGCAAATACTAACAGAACTAAACGAAGAAATATGCAGCAATACAGTAATAGTTGGAGACTTTAATATCCTACTCTCAATAATATATAGATCAATAAGGCAGGGAATCAATATGGAAACAGCAGATTTGAACAACAGTATAGACCAAATGGACCTAACAGATATATATAGCCCAATCCATCCAACAACAGAATACACATTCTTCTCAAGCACACGTACAACATTTTCTAGAATACGTCAAGGTAGGCCACAAACCAGGTCTTAGCTAATTTAAGAAGATTGAAATCATGACAAATATCTTCATTGACCACAATGGTATGAAACAAGAAACAGGAAGAAAAACAGGAAGAAAACTGGAAAACTCACAAGTGCATGGAAATTAAACATACTCCTAAACAACCAATGGATCAAAGAAGAAGTTAAAAGGGAAATTAAAAAGTATCTTGAGACAAAGGACAATGGAAACACAAGATACCAAAACTAATGGGATGCAGCAAAACCAGTTCTAAGAGGGCAGTTTATAGCTATAAACACATACATCAAGAAAATAGAAAGATTCTTCAAATAAACAACCTAACTTTACACCTAAAGAAACCAGAAAAAGAAGAACAAACTAAGCCCAAAGTTAGCAGAAGGAAGGAAGTAATAAAGATTAAAGCAGACATAAATGAAATACAGAAAAGAAAAACAATAGGAAAGATCAACAAACCTAAGAATTGGTTCTTCGAAAACATAAACAAAACTGACAAACTTTTAGCTAGACTAACCACGAAAAAAAGAGAGAGGATACAAATCAATGAAATCATAAATGAAACAGGAGACAGAACAACTGAAACCACAGAAATACAAAGGGTCACAAAAGACTATTACGAACAACTATATGCCAAAAAACTGGACAACCTAGAAGAAATGGATAAATTCCTATAAACATAAAACCTACCAATACTGAATCAGGAAGAAATAGAAAATCTGAACAGATCAATAATGAGTAAGGAGATTGAATCAGTAATCAAAAACATCCCAACAAAAAAAGCCCAGGACCAGATGGTTGCACTGGTGAATTATACCAAACATTTAAAGAAAAATTAATGCCAATCCTTCTCAAATTCTGGATACTCCTAAACTTATTTCACAAGGCCAGCATTACCCTGATACCAAAGCCAGATAAGGGCACCACAAGAAAAGAAAACCACAGGCCAATAGCCCTGATGAATATAGATGCAAGAATCCTTAACCAAATACTAGCAAACAATTTTTAGCAGCGTAATAAAGGATCACACATCATGATCAAGTGGGATTCATCCCTGGGATGAAAAGATGGTTCAACATCTGCAAATCAATCAATGTGATACATCACATTTATAGAATGAGAGATAAAAATCATATGATCATCTCAATATATGCATAAAAAGCATTTGACAAAATTCAACATCCATTCATGACTAAAATCTCAATGAATTAGGTATAGAAAGAATGTAACTCACCATAATAAAGGTCATATATGACAAGCCTACAGCTAACATCATATTCAGTGGTGAAAGGTTAAAATCTTTAAGGTTGAAAGTTAAAAACCAAACTCAGAGAAACAGAAAACAGACTGGCAGTTGCCATTGGTGGGGAGTGGGGGAAGAGGGAAACGGGCGAAGGGGGTGAAAAGGTACAAACTTCCAGCTATAAGAGAAATAAGTTCTGGCGATGTGATGTATGGCACAGTGACTATAGTTAACAACACTGCATTGTGTATTTGAAAGTTGCTAAGAGGTCTTAAAAGTTCTCATCACAAGAAAAAATTTTGTAAATATGTGGGGTGATGGATATTAAACTTATTGTGATAATCATTTTGCAATATATACATATATCAAATCATTATGTTGTACACCTTAAACTTATACAATGTTATATGTCAATTAGATTTCAATAAAACTGGAAACAAAATAAATCCATAAAAAAATTCCCCCATCCCTCTCCCCCTGGTCTGTAGTAACCACTGCTTTGCTTTCTGTGTCTATGAATTTGACTACTCTAGGTACCTCATATAAATGGAATTATACAATATTTGTCTTTTTGTGTCAGGTTTATTTCATTAAACATACTATTTTCTTTTTCTTTTTTTTTTTTTGAGGAAGATTAGCCCTGAGTTAACTACTGCCAATCCTCCTTTTTTTGCTGAGGAAGACTGGCCCTGAGTTAACATCTATGCCCATCTTCCTCTACTTTATACGTAGGACGCCTACCACAGCATGGCTTTTCCAAGCGGTGCCACGTCCTCACCCGGGATCGGAACCGGCGAAACCCGGGCCACTGATAACCGGAATGTGCGCACTTAACCGCTGCACCACCAGGCCAGCCCAAAATATAATGTTTTCAGGGTCTATCCATGTTTTACCATATATCAAAATTTCAAGTATACAATACGGTATTATTAACTATAGTCTATAAGTATAATATATAATTATTAATATAAAACAATATAAGTATGATTATTAACTATGTATAGCTATACGTACATTAGATCCACAGAACTTATTCATCTTATAACTGAAGGCTTGTACCCTTTGACCAGCATCTCTACATTTCCCCCATCCCTCAGACCCTGGTAACCACCGTTCTACTCAGTTTTTGTGACTTAGACCTTTCTTTGGTTTTATTTTGTTTTTTAGATTTCACATATTAGTGATATCATACAATATTTATCTTTCTCTTTCTGACTTATTTCACTTAGCATTATGTCTTTTAGGTTCATCCCTGTTGTTGCAAATGGCAGGATTTCCTTCTTTCTCATGGCTGAATAACATTCCATTGTATATATATTCCACATCTTCTGTATCCATTCGTCTGTCAACAGACAGACGCTTAGGTTGTCTCAGTATCTTGGCTACTGTGAATAATGCTGCAGTGAACATGGAAGTGCAGGTATCTCTGAGACACTGATTTCATTTCCTTCATGTATATGCTATGAAGTGGAATTGCTGGATGATATGGTAGTTACTATTTTAATTTTTTCAGGAACCTCCAAACTGTTTTCCATAATTGCTGTACATTGTGTACATTGTTACGTTCCCACCAACAGTGTACAAGGATTCCCTTTTCTCCACATCCTCACCAACACTTGTTATCGCTTGTCTTTTTGATGATAGCCATCCTAACAGGTGTGAGGTGATATCTCATTGTAGTTTTGATTTGCATTTCCCTGATGATTAGTGATGCTGAACACCTTTTTATGTATGTGTTGAACATTTGTATGTTTTCTTTGGAAAAATGTCTATTCAGGTCCTTTGCCCATTTTTAAATTGGGTTATTTGTTTTTTGTTTTTATCTTTGCTCTTGAGTTGTATTAGTTCCTTATATCTTTTGACTATTAAGCCCTTATCAGATACAGATCTTCTTTAACTTACAATGGGGTTATGTCTCGATAAACCCATTATAAGTTGAAAATATCATACGTTGAAAATGCATTTAATACATCTAACCTACTGAACATCATAGCTTAGCATAGCCTACCTTAAATGTGCTCAGAACACTTACATTAGCCTACAATTGGGCAAAATCGTCTAACACAAAGTCGATTTTATAATAAAGTGTTGAGCGATGTAATTTATTTAATACTGTGCTAAAAGTGAAAAGCAGAATGCTTATATGGGTGCAGAAGGGTGGTAAGTGTATCAGTTGTTTACCAGCATGATCGTGGGCTGACTGGGAGCTGCAGCTTACTGCTGCTGGCCAGCATCAGGAGAGAGGATCACACCACACCTCGCCAGCTCAGGAAAAGAACAAAACTCAAAATTTGAAGTATGGTTTTTTCTAAATACGTATCACTTTTGCACCATTGTAAAGTTGAACAATAAGTCAGACCATTGTAAGTTGGGGACTTTCTGCATATGGTTTGCAAATATTTTCTCCCATTCCTTACGTAGCCCTTCATTTTGTTGATGGTTTGCTTTGTTGTGTAGTAGGTTTTTTTTTTTTTTAAGATTTTATTTTTCCTTTTTCTCCCAAAGCCCCTGGTACATAGTTGTGTATTTTTAGTTGTGGGTCCTTCTAGTTGTGCTATGTGGGATGCCGCCTCATCATGGCCTGATGAGTGGTGCCATGTCCATGCCCAGGACTCAAACTGGGGAAACCCTGGGCCACCAAAGCAGAGTGTGCGAACTTAACCACTCTACCACGGGGCTGACCCTGTGTAGTAGCTTTTTAATTTGATATAACCCGCTTGTTCATTTTTGATTTTGTTACTTGTGCTTTTGGTGTCATACCCCCAAAAAGTCATTGCCAAGACCAATGTCAAGAGACTTTCTCTCTGTTTTCTTCCAGGAGTTTTACAGTTTTAGGTCTTACATTTAAGTGTTTAATCCATTTCAAGTTAATTTTTGTGGGTGGTGCAATTTAGGGGTCCAGTTTCATTTTTTTGTGTGTGTATCCAGTTTCCCAGCACCATTTACTGAAGAAACAATCCTTCCCCATTGTTTGTTCTTGGTGCCTGTGTCAAAGATTAGTTGTCTGTATATATATGGATTTATTTCTGGGCTCTCTATCCTGTTCTGTTGATTTATGTGTCTATTTTAGTGCTAATACCATACTGTTTTGATTACTATAGCTTTGTAATATAATTTGAAATTAGGATGTGTGATACTACCAGATTTGGTCTTCTCTCTCAGGTTTGCTTTGGCCATTCAGTATCTCTTATGATTCCACACAAATTTTAGGATTATTTTTTCTGTTTCTGTAAAAAATGCCATAGGAATTTTGGTAGGGATTGCATGGAATTTGTAGATCTCTTTGAATGGGACAGACATTTTAACAATATTAATTCTCCCAATCCCCGGACAAGAAGTGTCTTTCCATTTATTTGTGTCGTCTTCAACTTATCCATGCCTATAGTTTCAGTGTAGAGATATTTCACCTCCTTGATTGAATTTATTCCTAAGTATTTTATTGCTTTTGATGCTATTGTCAATGGGATTGTTTTCTTAACTCCTTTTTCTCTTAGCTCATTGTTTGTGTATAAAAATACAGCTGATTTTTGTATATTGACTTTTTCGTCCTGCAACTTTATTGAATTTATTTATTAGTTCTTTTTTTTGGGAGCCTTTAGAGTTCCCTCTATATAAGATCATGTCACCTGCAAGCAGAGACTATTTTATTTCTTCCTTTCCTATTTAGATTGCTCTTATTTCTCTTTTTTGCCTAATTGCTCTGGTTAGGACTTTCAATACTATGTTGAATAGAAGTGCTAAGAGTGGGCATCCTTGTCTTATCTTGATCTTAGAGGAAAGCTTTTAGCTTTTCACTGTTGAGTATGATGTCAGCTGTGGGCTTGTCATGTATGGCCTTTATTATGGTGAGTTACATTTTTTCTATACCTAATTTGTAGAAAGTTTTTTATCATGAAAGGATGTTGAATTTTGTCAAATGCTTTTTCTGCATGTATTGAGATGATCATATAAGATTTTTATCCTTTAATTGTTTAGTGGCATATCACAATTATTGATTTGCATATGTTGAATGAGCCCTGCATCCCAGGGTTAAACCCCATTTGATCATGGTGTGTAATCCTTTTAACGTGCTGTTGAATTCAGTTTACTACTATTTGGTTGAGGATTTTTGTGTCTGTGTTCATCAGGGATATTGACCTGTAATGGCCTCTTATCTCCTTAGTCTAAACCGAGTCACTCCCTCTCCTCCTCCCTCCTAAGTTATTTTTCTCATATCTTATTCCAATTTGTGTTTTGAGTTTGTGGTTAAAGTGACAAGATTGTCTTTGTTTTTGGTGTTTTCCTTCCCTTTAGCCTAATGCTATAGTTGAATATTTGCTATTGTAGTCTGATTCTGTCTGCCTATTTATCTCCTTACTCTGTGTTTTGTGATCTCTTTCTCCCTTTTCTTCTTTTTTCACATATGAGGGCCTTCTTGAGAAATTCTTGTAGGGAGTGTCTTGTGGCTATGATGTCCCTTAGCTTTTGTTTGTCTGGGAAAGATTTAATTTTCCTCTCATATCTGAAGGCTATTTTGCTGGATAGAGTATTCTTGGCTGAAGATTCTTGTCTTTTAAAGATTTGAATATGTCATTCCATTCTCTCCTATCTTGTAAGTTTTCTGCAGAGAAATCTGCTGAAAGTCTGATAGGAGTTCCTTTGTAGGTTATTTTCTTCTGCCTTGCTGCCCAAAGTATTCTTTCTTTGTCATTCATTTTTGCCAGTTTTACTACTATATGCCTTGCAGTTGGTCTTTTTACGTCGACAAATCTAGGAGATCTGGAATATTCTTCCACACATATTTCCCTCCCTTTCCCTGGATATGGGAAGTTCTCTGCCAGTATTTCTTTGAACATGCTTTCTGCTCCATTCTCCTTCTCTTCTCCTTCTTGAATTCCTATAATTCTTATGTTGCATTTCCTAATTGAGTCAGATATTTCTTGGAGACTTTCTTCATTTCTTTTTAGTCTTAGTTCTCTCTCTTCCTCTGCTGGAGCCTTTCAACATGTCTATCTTCAATTATGCTGATTTACTCCTCTATGATGTCCACATGAGCATTCAGGGAATCCATATTTTGTTTTATCTCTTCCATTGTGTCTTTCATCTCTAATATTTATCATTGATTCTTCTTTATAGTTTCAATCTCTTTTATGAAGTAGCTCCAGAACTCGTTGACTTCGTTCTCTACATTCTCTTTTGCCTCGGGGAGTTTTTTGATGATAGCTGTTTTGAATTCATTGTCGTTTAGCTTACATATTTCTGTGTCCTCAGGACTGAGTTCTGGGTGCTTGTCATTTTCTCTCTGACTTGGAGATTTGATGTAGTGTCTGATGTTAGAGGAGGTGGGTCAGGTCTTTCTCATTCTGATATTATTCAGTTGCAGTTACTGCCTATTGCCACTGGGTAGGGGTTGAGAGCCACATATTTTGAGTTCTCTGCCTTCAGCCAAGATCCCAGGCAGTGGAGGCGGTGCGGGGTGAGTGGGGGGAGGGGTGTTGTTTCCTGTGTGCACTCCGGGCTTTCTTGATCAGCTCTCACTATCTGGTCTCCTGGGGTGTCACCTTGATGAGGTCACACCACAGGAAAGCTTTCACTCTGTTAGAGGGCTTCCCTCTAGGCTGCAAGAACTGTAGGGCATCCTTGGTGATCCAGCAAACAAGTCACCCCTCCCCTGCTCCTTCCCTCTTGGAGCCTCCTGCGGCAGTTACCGCAGTCTTTAGGGGAAGGAGCAAAGCTCTGTCTTACCCTGTTCCAGCTCGTCCAAGGTGGGCTCCAGCCTCTCCACCCTCTGTCGTGTTGCTGCGTGTCTCTCTGAGGTTTTTGTGTTGTTAGGATGTCTTCTGTTGGAGTATGGATGTCCCTTTTTGTTGTATGTTGGAGGGGAGTGAGTCCCGGGCAAGTTCACTCTGCCGTGATGCTGACATCACTCCTCCATTTTATGTTTTTGATGTCACAATTTACATTTTTTAATTTTGTGTTTCCATTAACAAGTTATTGTAGTTATAGTTATGTTAATACTTTTGTCCTTTAACCTTTATTCTAGAGTTAAGTGATTTACACACCACTATATTACAATATTAGAGTATTCTGAATTTCACTATATTCTTTACTAGTTTTTTTTTGTTTATATGTTTTCATGTTAATAATTAGCATTCTTCATTTCAGCTTGAAGAACTCCTTTCACCATTTCTTTAAGGCAGCTCTCCTGGTGATTAACTCCCTCAGCCTTTATTAGTATGAGAAATTCTTCATCTCTCTGTCATTCCTGAATGACAGCTTTGCCAGGCAAAGCATACTTGGTGGACAGTTTCTTCCTTTCAGCACTTTGGACATATCATCCCACTCTCTCCTGGCCTACAAGGCTTGTGCTGAGAAAGACACTGATAGCCCTATAGAAGTTCCCTTGTATGTGAGTAGTTTTTTTTCTTGTTGCTTTTAATATTCTATCTTTGATTTTAGACAGTTTTATTATAATATGTTTGCAGAAGATCTCTTTGGGTTGAATTTATTCAGCCCAAAATTTATTGGGGTTTTGAATTATTGAATTCATTGGGGACCCGTGAGCTTCATGAACTTGAATGTTCATATCTCTCTTCATATTTGGGAAGTTCTGAGTCATTATTTTTTAAGTAAGCTTTCTGTCTCTTTCTCCTCTTTTCCTTCTGGGACTCCGATAATGCTGAAATTGTTTTGTTTGATAGTACCCCATAATTCATGTAGGCTTTCTTCACTCCTTTTCTTTCTTTTTTCTTTGTTCTCTGAATAGAAAATTTCAAATGACTTGTCTTCAAATTCGCAGTTTCTTTCTTTTGCTTTATCTCATCAGTTGCTGATGTTCTCTATTGCAATTTTCATTTCATTCATTGTTTACTTCACCTCCAGTTTCTGTTTAGTTCTTTTTTATGATTTCTATCTCTCTCCTAATACTTTTATTTTGTTCATGTGTTGTTTTTCTGATTTCATTGAATTGTCCTTCTGTGTTTTCTTGTAGATCACTGATCTCCCTTAAAGGAGCTATTTTGAATTCTTTATCTGTCAAATCATAGACCTCCATTTCTTTAGGTTGGTTACTGGAAAATTATTGTGTTCCTTTGGTGGTTTCATATTTCCTTGATTTTTCATGTTCCTTGAAGTGTTGCATTGCTGTGTTTGCATTTGAAGAAGCAGACACCTCCTCCATTTTTTACTGACTGGCTTTGGGAGAGAAATAATTTCTGCTAGCCTGGCTAGGGATTCTGAGACTTTCTCAGAACTTTTATATGGATAGGCCTCCTCCACACTTCTGGTTCCCTTTTGGTGGTGGTGGTATGATTCTTAGGACTGTATGACTTCTTTCAATCCTACAAAGCCATACCTAGAGCTGATAGCTTCCATTTTACTTTTCCTAAAGTGGTGGTGAATGTTCAAGTTTCTTTGCTTTTTCCCAATCTTGCAGAGTTGGGCCAGCTTTCTATGTGTTCTTTTAAGCTCTCTGCCGATGCTTGTGCTTGCCACTCTCAGGGGCACATACAGAGAGCAGACCACAAAGTAGTGGGGGGCTGTGTGGGTGAGGTGGGGGGAATGTTGGGAGTTGGGGCCCACAACTGTGGGCCAGTTGTGGGGATCTGCAGGCAAGGCCTCTCCAGTAGTTTGTGGGTGGTCCTCTGAATGGAGTCTGTAAAGCAGTTAGTAGGAAGTGTGTCCCTTTGATGCATTCCAAGCTCTGCCTTCTGTGCTCCCAGCCTCTCTCCAACCTCAGGTGTGCAGCTTACCTCAGTATTCTGGATGGGATGAGAAAAAAGTGGGTTTCTTTGGCAGTGTTCCCCACACCTGAGGGAGCTGGGCACTCTCTCACATGCTCTCACTTTCTGCTGTTGGAGAAATTGGGGGCCAAGAGGATCTCTCTTGGCACTGAGTTGTGCCGCCCTGTGGCAAGGGAGACACAGATAAACTGAAACTGTTCCTCTTACTCTCTTCAATGCATCCAATCTTGGCTTTTCTTTTTTTGCTCCAAGGATGAGCTAGAACTTCTCCACTGGACTCCCAGACTCCCACAAAGGTACTCTTACCTGTGAGTGTTGTCAAAATCAATGTTCTTTGAGGGGAAGAAATCTTTCTGCTTATTGGCAGAAAACAGGTATTCTCCCATCTTGCTGATAACACTCCTGTGGTTTATTTCATTGAATGGTTTTTGTATGTTGAACCATTCCTGGATTCCAGAAATAAATCTCAGTTGGTCATGACGTATAACATTTTAATATGTTGCTTAATTTGGTTTGCTAATATTTTGTGGAGTATTCTGGATCTTAATATTTTAATGGAAGGAAGGAATGCAACATATAGCAGTTAAGAGTGAAGAACAAAAATTTAAGTTAGAAAGTTGGAAGAACAGTGATTTTACATATTGTTATTTATGTTTCCTATTTTAACAACAATCATCAATAAAAGAGATAATGAACTTTACATTGCACACCTGTGAAAAATTATAATTAAATATTTTACAAATGTGATAGAACAGTTTGAATTCTACTTTCCCTCAAAAGAAGATCCAAGCGTAGAAAAATAATGTATCTGGAATCCATTTGTTTCACTGACAGGTATTTTTTCCCCCTGCTTTTTTCTCCCCAAATCCCCCCAGTACCTAGTTGTATATTCTTAGTTGTGGGTCCTTCTAGTTGTGGCATGACACTGAAAGATATTTTAAATTTTTTTTTTTTGAGCAAGATTAGCCCTGAGCTAACATCTGCCAATCCTCCTCTTTTTGCTGAGGAAGACTGGCCCTGAGCTCACATCAATGCCCATCTTCCTCTACTTTCTATGTGGGACGCCTACCACAGCATGGCTTGCCAAGCAGTGCCATGTCCACACCTGGGATCTGAACTGGCAAACCCTGGGCCACTGAAGCAGAATGTGTGCACTTAACCGCTGCGCCACAGGGCCAGCCCCTTAACTTTTAACTACTACTCTATGGGATAAATTATTGTATCTAGCCACTTATGGCAATTGGATATGAATTTTGAATATACATCATCAGTTCGTTTTGGATGAAGGTTGAGAATGAACCATAAATTTACTGAAATGGCTTTAAAATCGATTCTTCCATTCCCATTACATACCTTCAAGAGATAGTTTCCTACAATGAGAACTTAGAAATAGTTTAGACATAAATTTTTCACTCCAAGTAGTGCTTTTCTCAATCCAACCTAGTTTAGATAGATGATTAAACAATTTCATTTGTCATACTGAAAGCTTTAAATATGTATACACATTGTATTTATTCGAAGTGTGCTTACAGGCATTTAATATGCAGAACAGAAATTTCACTCAGAACTTTGCTTTAGGTACAATTGTAGGACAAAAAGTTACCAGTGTAATAGCTATTCTCTACACTAAAAACTGGCAAATTTTCTCTGAGCAAAGTGTACAGTTTCTTAAATTATTTTCTCTCTGTTATGTTTGCTCCAATTACTTATTGAAATGTAATTTTATATCTGTCAAATTTCATATTTAAAAAGTGAACTTGCATTTTCTATATTTTTTAACTCATTTTACGAGTAATTTATTTTGATCTTAATTTAGTAACTATCTATCAGTGACTGATAGATTACAGACAAAAAGGCAAAACGGTCCTTCATCGTGGACAGTAAAGTCGCACTCGTCTAAATAGCTGGGCTGCGCTCCTTGAGGGCAGACGATGCATTTTATTCAAATTTACTTGACAGCAGGCCTTAGGCAATTCTTTATCAAAGAAATGAAGGGTCAATGTCCGACACTGGGTCTAGGGTGTTAATAAAACGTGTATTACAATTCCTCAATGGTTAGACTTGCAAACAGTTATTGAGGTGTATTAGATGCCAGGGTTCACCTGCCACCACCTCCTGCGCGGCTGTTTTCCGTCCTCCCGGGGAGGGGGCGTGGCCAGCACCACGGCCCGCCCTATCTGTGCACTCGTTGGTCCAGCCCGACGCCCGTTACTGCCGAGGCCCGCCCAAACCACGCCCCCGCGGAGCGCGCCGGGCCGAGAGAAGACGTAGCCATTGTCCAGCCGGTCGAGCCAGACCGTCTGCTCTCGTGAGAATCGGGGCGCGCTCGGAGACTCGCACGGCCCGCGGTCGCGCGCAGCCCCGCCCCCCCGGCACGCAGGCCCCGCGCGAGCTGGCGCACGCGCGCACCCGCCAGGGCCTCGGTCTGGCCCGCGAGGACTGGCGGGCGGAGAGCGGGCCGCTGAGGTGCGGGGGAGGAGCCCGAGCCGCCGCCGGCGCCGAGGAGCATGTCTGCAAGTCGGGCCAAGAAAGTGAAGATGGCCACCAAATCGTGCCCCGAGTGCGACCAACAGGTGGGCGTCGGGGCCGGGCGCGCGGGCCGGGGGCGGCCGTTGGCCGTGGAGAGCCCTCGCCGGGGCGCCGGGCCGGGCGGGCGGGCGGGGGCTCGGTGGCCGCGGGCGGGCCGGGCGGGCGAGGGCTCTGTCGTGCGGCCGCCGCGCAGGCCGGGCCGGGCTGGGTGTGCGGGCCGTGGCGGGGCCGCCTGGGCGGCTCCGGGCGCGGCGGGCCGTGCGGCCGCTTTGTTCCCGCGGGCGGCGGGCGGGGCCGGCCTCTTAGATCTCGGTAAGGTGGTGATTTTTTTTTTTTTTGAGGAAGATTACCGCTGAGCTAACTGCTGCCAATCCTCCTCCTTTTGCTGAGGAAGGCTGGTCCTGAGCTAACATCCGTGCCCATCTTCCTCTCCTTTCTATGTGGGACGCCTGACACAGCATGGCGTGCCGAGCGGTGCCAATGTCCGCACCCGGATCCGAACCGCGAACCCGGGGCGCCGGAGTGGAACGTGCGCACTTGTGGGCTGCGCCCGCCGGCCCTGAGGTGATCTGAGTCTGTTCTCACAGCGCTCCTAACCGCACCAGGCATCGGCCTGGTCTGGGTCTTTAGTGTTACACCGCTGACTGCTAAGTCCCGTTAAAGGCCGGTGTCCTAGGCGCTGCCCTCCCGAGACGGCGCACGTCCTTCTAGCTTCTTCCGGGTGCACCTGCCGCTGCGCCTCTGCGCTCTGCTGAGTCCGTGGGCTCCGGGGCCCGTGCAGCTGGAGGGGCGGGGCCGTCGGGCGGGGGGCGGGGCTGGCGCTCGGCCGCCTCCCCGGAGCCGGGGCCCCTCGGGCGGGCGCGGGCCTCGCTGCGCGGGGAGCGCCCCTAACCCCGCGGACGTGTGTCGCCCAACGGAGCGCTGTTTCACTGTTTCCTTTATGTATAAAATTTGATATTCTTAACTAGAAAAAGTTTATTTGAAAGTGCCTCAATTAAAACCGTCTGTAAGACATCTTTTCTGCCAAAATGCAGCCCTTAAGGTGTCTTTCTTTCCAGAATGTACCTCTCTCCTTCCTTTCCGTCCCTCAGTGAGAGAGGGTCTCTGTCTCCTCTAGTTCCTCAGCGGAGAGCGGTGGTTTTCAGTGGGCAGCTTTGTGTGTATTTTGCTAAAGTTAGCCCTACGAATTTAACTTTTTGGTTGCTATTGTAAGTGGAATTGTTCTAAAAACTTCATTTTATCCGTGTTCATTAATTGTATATAGAAATACGATTTTTTTTTTGTTGTAGTTAAAAACCCTAACATTCACCACTTAAAGCGTGTTAAGTGTGTACTTCGGTGCCGCCGTCCCCACCGTCCAGTTCCAGGACGTCGTCCCCGCTGCAGAGCGAGGCCCTGCTGCCTGGAGCCGTCGCCCCTGCTGCGCCCCCCCCAGCCCGAGCCGGCGCTGCTGTGCTCGCTCTCTCTGCATCTGCCTGTTGTGGATGTTTCGTGTAAATGGAGTCACGCAGTACGTGTCCTCTGACGTCTGACTTCGCTGGTGTAGCAGTCAGCACGTCCACGTTGTGGCACGTGTCACACTTCAGGCCCGTCTGTGGCCAAATAGCGTCGCTGCGTGGGCGTACCACAGTTTGTTGTCCGTTCTTCAGCTGACGGCCGTTTTGGTTGTTTCCGCCTTTTGGCTCATGTCAGTAGTGCTGCTGTGAACGTTCATGTACAGATTTTTGTTTTAACATCTACTTTCGTGTGTTATATTTGCAGGAGTGGAATTGCTTGGATGTATGGTAGTTCTGTGTTTAACTTATTGAGAAATTGCCAAATTGTTTTCCATGGCAGTTGCTCCATTTAACATTCCCACCAACAATATATGAAGGTTCTAATTTTTCCACATCCTCACCAACACTTGGTATTTTTTGTTTAAAAAAAAATCATTGTAGTCATCCTAGTATTGTGGGAAGTGGGATGTCATTGTCATTTTGATTTGCATTTCCCTAATAACTAAGGACATTGAACATCTTTTCATGTGCTTCTTGGTCCTTTAGATATCTTCCTTGGAGAAATGTCTCTTCAACTTCGTTTTTCTTTTCTTTTCTTTCTTTTTTTTTTTTTGATGAGGAAGATTGTCCTGAGCTGACATCTGCTGCCAATCGTCCTTCTTTTTTTTTTTTTTGCTTGATGAAGATCGGCCCTGAGCTCACATCTGTGTCCGTCTTTCCTCTATTTTGTGTGTTTCCACCACAGTGTGCACCAAACTTGACAACTACACCACTGGGCCAGCCCCATCAGTTTTTTGATTGGGTGATTTTTCTTTTGTTGTTCAGTTCTAAGAATTTTTGTATATTCTGGATACCAGACCCTTATCAGATATATGATTTACAAATACTTGCAAAGATCCATTCTGTGGGTTTTTTCACTCTCTTGATAGTGTCCTTTGATGCACAAAAGTTTTTTTTTTAATATTTTATTTTTTTCCTTTTTCTCCCCAAAGCCCCCCGATACATAGTTGTATATTCTTCGTTGTGGGTCCTTCTAGTTGTGTCATGTGGGACGCTGCCTCAGCCTGGTTTGATGAGCAGTGCCACGTCCGCACCCAGGATTCGAACCAACGGAGCGCGTGAACTTAACCACTCGGCCACGGGGCCAGCCCCGCACAAAAGTTTTTTATTTGGGTGTAGTCCAGTATGTCTATTTTTTCTTTTGTTGTGTGTGCTTTTGGTGTCATAAGTAAGAAACCATTGCCAAAACCTTGGTTGTGAAGATTCACCCCTTTTTCCATCTAAGCGTTTTATAGTTTTAGTTCTTATGTTTATGCCCTTGATTGATTCTGAGTTAATTTTTGTAGATGGCATGAGGTATGGGTTCAACTTTATCCTGTTGTATGTGGATATCCAGTTGTTCCAGCTCCATTTGTTGAAGAGACTCTTCTTTTCTCCTTGAATGGTCTTGGCGTCACTGTTGAAAATCAATCGACCATAGATACATGGGCTTATTTCTGGACTCTCAGTTTTGTTCCATTGATATGTCTGTTCTTATTACAGTGTTTTTTGTTTTTTGCTGATCCACAGTATTTTTTTTTGAAGACTTTTTTTAATTGAGGTGTACTTATAACATTGTATTAGTTTCAAGTGTACAACATAATGATTTGATATTTGTGTATATTGCATAATGATCATCACAGTAAGACTTTATTTTTTTTACAGCAGTTTTAGGTTCACAGCAAAATTGAGAGGAAAGTACAGAGATTTCCCCTATATCCTCTGCCCCTACACATGCATAGTTTCCCCCATTATTAGCATCCCCCGCCAGAGTGGTCCATTGTTAAAACTGGTAAGCCTAGGGGCTGGCCCCGTGGCCGAGTGGTTAAGTTCGCGCACTCCACTGCAGGCGACCCAGTGTTTCGTTGGTTCGAATCCTGGGCGCGGACATGGCACTGCTCATCAAACCATGCTGAGGCAGCGTCCCACATGCCACAACTAGAAGGACTCACAACGAAGAATATATAACTATGTACCGGGGGGCTTTGGGGAGAAAAAAGAAAAAAATAAAATCTTTAAAAAAAAAACAAAACAAAACTGGTAAGCCTACATTGTCACATCATTATCACCCAAAGTCTGTAGTTTACATTGTGGTTCAGTCTTGGTGTTGTACGTTCAGTGGGTTTGGAGAAATACATAATGACGTATATTCATTCACCATTACAGTATCATATAATAGAATATTTTCACTGCCCTAAAAATCCTCTGTGCTTTGCCTCCTCATCTCTCCCTCCTGCCAAACCCTGGCAACCACTGATCTTTTTACTGTCTCCATGGTTTTACCTTTTCCAGAATGTCGTATAATTGGGATCATGTGATATTTAGCTTTTTCAGATTGGCTTCTTTCGCTTAGTAGTATGTAGTGAAGGTTTTGCCATGTCTTTTCATGGCCTGTTAGCTCATTTCTTTTTAGCACTGAGTAATACTCTATTGTCTGGGAGTACCACAGTTTATTTATCCATTTACCTGCTGAGGGACATCTTGGTTGCTTCCTGGTTTTGACAGTTATGAATTAAGCTGCTGTAAACATTGTGTTCAGATTTTTGTGTGGATATAAGTTTTCATCTCTTTTGGGTAGTTACCAAGGAGCATGATTGCTAGCTTCTATGATAAGAGTATGTTTAATTGTATAAGAAACTGCCAAACTGTCTTCCAAAGTGGCTGTAACATTTTGCATTCCCACCAGCAATGAATGAGCGTTCCTGTTGCTCCACATCCTTATCAGCATTTTGTGGTGTCAGTGTTCTAGATGTTGACCATTCTAATAGATATGTTGTTAGACTTAGCGTTTCCCTGATGCATAAGACATGGAGCATCTTTTCATATGCTTATGTGCCATCTGTACATCTGTTTTGTGAGGTGGCTTTTAAGGTCTTTGGCCCATTTTTTAATTGGGTTATTTCCTTGTTGCATTTCAAGTGTTGTTTGTATATTTTGGATAATATTCCTTTATCAGATAGGTCTTTTGCAAATATTTTGTCTCAATTTGTGGCTTGTCTTTTCATTTTCTTGACAATGTCTTTCACAGAGCAGGAAATTTTAATTTTAATGAAGTCCAGCGTATCAATTCTTTCTTTCATAATTGTGCCTTTGGTATCGTATATGAAAAGTCATTACCAGACCCAAAGTCATCTAAATTTTCTCTTGTGTTATCTTCTAGGAGTTTTGTAGTTTTGTGTTTACATTTAGGTCTTTGATCCATTTTGAATTAATTTTTGTGAAGCATGTAAGATCTGTGCCTAGATTGTTTTTGTTTTTGCATGTAGATGTCCAGTTGTTCTAGCACCATTTGTTGAAAAGTCTACCTTTGCTCCGTTGTGTTGCCTTTGCTCCTTTGTCAAAGATCAGTTGACTGATTTATGTGTGTCTATATCTGGGCTTTCTGTTCTGTTCCATTGGTCTATTCTTTCACCACTACCATACTGTCTTGATTACTGTAGCTGTATAGTAAATCTTGAAATTCGGCAGTGCCTGTCCTCCAAACTTGTTCTTCTCCTTAAATATTGGATTGGCTATTCTGCGTCTTTTGCTTCTCCATATAAAGTTTAGAATCAGTTTGTTGATACCCACAGAATAACTTCCTGGGATTTTGTTTGAGATTGCACTGAATCTTTAGATCAATTGAGAAGAACTGACGTTTTGACAAAATTGAGTCTTCTTATCCATGAACATGGAATATCCATATATTTAGTTCTTTTTTGATTTTGTTTTGATTTTTGATTTTGTTCATTAGTTTTCCTCATATAGATTTTGTACATATTTTATTAGATTTATACCTAAGTATTCTGTTTTTGGTGTGCTAATGTAAATAGTATTGTGGTTTTAATTTCAAATTCCACTTGTTCATTGCTGGTATATAGGAAAATGATTGACTTTTTTATATTAACCTCGTATCCTGCAACCCCATTTTGGTGGCTCATTTGAAGAGATTTTTTTGGTTGATTCTTTTGGATTTGTACATAGACACTCATGTCATCTGCAAACAAAGTGTTATTTCTTCCTTCCCAGTCAGTATACCCTTTATATCCTTTTCTTGTCTTATTGCATTAGCTAGGTATGATGTTGAAAAGGAATGATGAGAAGGGACGTCCTTGCCTTGTTTTTGATATTAGTGGGAATGCTTCTAGATTTTCACCGTTAAGTATGAAATTACCTGTAGGTTTTTTGTAGATATTCTTTATCAAGCTGAGGATGTTCCCATCTATTCTTAGTTTACAGAAAGTTATCATCATGTATGGGTGTTGAATTTTGTCGAATGCTTTTTCTGCATCTATTGATATGATCATGTGAATTTTTTAGCCTGTTGATGTGATAGATTACATTAATTGATTTTTGAATGTTGAATCAGCCTTGCATACCTTGGATAAATCCCACTTGGTTGTGGTATGTGATGTTTCTTATACATTGGTAAATTCAATTTGCTAATTTGTTTCTTTTTTTTAAATTGAGGTAACATTGGTTTATAACATTATGTAAATGTCAGGTGTACATCATTATATTTTGAGTTCTGTGAACACTGCATCATGTTCACCACCCAAAGTCTAATTGCCACCCATCAGTGTACGTATGTGCCCTTTTATCCCTTTTGTTCTCCCTCCACCCTCCTCCCTGTCTGATATCCACCAGTCTATTCTCTGTGTATTTGTTTTTGTTTGGTTTTTTGTCTTCCACATATGAGTGAAATCATATGGTATTTGGCCTTCTCTGTCTGACTTATTTTGTTTAACTTAATGCCTTCAAGGTCCGTCTGTGTTGTTGCAAATGGCAAGATTTCATCTTTTTTTTAGCTGAAGTTTTTATTGTATATATATACACCGCATCTTCTTTATCCAGTAATCTGTTGATAGGCACTTAGGTTGTTTCCAAGTCTTGGCTTTGTGAATAAGGCTGCAATGAACATAGGGATGGATATGTCTTTTTGAATTAGTGATTTCGTGTTCTTTGGATAAATACCCAGAAATGATATAGCTGGATCTTATAGTAGTTCTATTCTTAATTTTTTGTGGAATCTCCTTACTGTTTTCCATAGTGGCTGCACCAATTTACACTCCCACCAGCAGTGTATGAGGGTTCTCTTTTCTCCACATCCTCTCTAACACTTGTTATTTTTTGTCTTTTTAATTATAGCCATTGTGACAGGTGTAAGTTGGTATCTCATTGAGGTTTTGATTTGCATTTCCTTAGTTATTAGTGATGTTGAACATCTTTTCCTATGTCTGTTGGCCATCTGTCTGTCTTCTTTGGAAAAATGTCTGTTCAGATCCTCTACCCATTTTTGAATTGGTTTGCTCATTTTGTTGTTGAGTTGTATGAGTTCTTTATATATTTTGGATATTAACCCCTTATCAGATATATGATTTGCAAATATTTTCTCCCATTGTTAGGTTGTCTTTTTGTCTTGTTGATGGTTTCCTTTGCTGTGCAGAAGCTTTTTAGTTTGATGTAGTCACATTTGTTTGTTTTTTCTTGTTTCCCTTCCTTGAGGAGATATGATACTAAAAGAGATACTGCTAAGACCATGATATCAAAGAGCATACTGCCTTTGTTTTCTTCTTGGAGTTTTGTGGTTTCAGGTCTTACATTCAAGTCTTTAATCCATTTTGAGTTAATTTTTGTGTATGGTGTAAGATAATGGTCTACTTTCATTTTTTTTTTTTTTGCATATGGCTGTCCAATTTCCCAAACACTATTTGTTGAAGAGACTATCCTTTCTCCATTGTATGTTCTTGGCCCATCTGTCAAAAATTAACTGTCCATAAATGTGTGGGTTTATTTCTGGGCTCTCAGTTCGGTTCCATTGATCTGTGTGTCTGTTTTTGTGCCAGTACCATGCTGTTTTGGTTACTATAGCTTTATAGTATATTTTGGAATCAGGGAGTGTGATACCTCCAGCTTTGTTCTTTTTTCTCAGGATTGCTTTGGCTATTTGGGGACTTCTGTTGTTCCATATAAATTTTAAGATTCTTTGTTCTATTTCTGTGAAAAATGTTGTTAGGACTTTATAGGGATTGCATTGAATCTGTAGATTGCCTTAGGAAGTACAGACTTTTTTTTTAAATTGAAAAGTTTTTTTTTGTTTTAAACTCCTGCTTTCCAGGAAGATTTGCCAATTTACCCTCCCAGCTATGGAGTTATGGGAGTGCTTATTTCCATCCATTTGTTTTAGTTTTTTTTTCCATTATGCTGCAGTCTGATCAATTTAACTTGAGCTGTTAACAAGGCAAGGATAATCATCATCTATAAAGCTTTAGAAATTTGCTCTAAAATTACCTAAGTTATTTTTGATGAAGATGTAGATTTAAAAATACAGACATTTTAACTGTTAATTCTTCCAATCTATGAGCACAGACTCTCTTTGCGTTTCTTTGTGTCTTTGATTTCTTTCAACAGTGTCTTATAGTTTTCAGTGTACAGGTCTTTCTGTTTGCTAATATTTTGTTCAGAGTTTTTGCATCTGTGTTTGTGAGAGATATTGGTCTATAGTTTTCTTGTTGTGTCTTTATATGGTTTTGGTATTAGAGTGATACTGGCCTCATAGAATGACTTAGGTTGTATTCCTTCTGCTTCTATCTTCTGAAAGTGATTATAGAGAATTCGTATTTATTCCTTAACTATTTGATAGAATTCACCAGGGAAATCATCTGGTCTGGCGCTTTCTGCTTTGGAAGGTTATTAATTATTGGTTCAGTTTCCTTAATAGATATAGACCTATTCAGGTTGTCTGTTTCTTTTGTGAGTTTTGGCAGATTGGATCTTTCAAGGAATTGATCCATTTCATCTAGGTTATCAAATCTGTGGTATAGAGTTGTTCATAGTATCCTTTTATTATCCTTTTAATGTCCCTGGGATCTGTAGTGATGTTCCCTCTTTCATTTCTGCTATTAATAATTTGTGCCTTCTCTTTTTTCTTAGCTTGGCTAGAGACTTATTGATTTTATTGATATTTTCAAAGAACCAGCTTTTGGTTTTGTTGATTTTCCTGTTTTAATTTCATTGTTTTATTCCCTAATTTTTATTATTTTTTTTCCTGCTTGCTTTGATTTAATTTGTTCTTTTTTCCTCTTTTTCTAAGGGGAAGCTTAGATTATTGATTTCAGATTTTTTATTTTATAATATATACGTTCAATGCTGTAAGTTTTCCTCTAAGCACTGCTTTCACTGCATCCAACAAATTTTGATATTGTTTCTATTTTCATTTAGTTCAAAATATTTAAAAAGTTATCTTGAGATTTCTTTTTTCACCCATGTGTTATTTCAAAATGTGTTGTTTAATGTCTGTATATTTTGTGATTTTCCAGTTATTTTGTTATTGATTTCTAGTTTAATTCAGTGGTGGTCTGAGAACAGACAATGTATGGTTTTTCTTTTAAATTTGTTAGATCTGTTTTATGGCTCAGAATGTGGTCTATCTTGGTGATTGTTCCATGTAGGCTTTAGAATAATGTGTATTCTGCTGTTGTTGGATGAGGTAGTGTATAGATGTTGCTATGGTCTGAATGTTGTGTTGTCCCACAATTCATATGTTGAAATCATAATTCCCAAAGATGGTGGTATTAGTAGGTGGAGCCTTTGGGAGATGATGAAGTTATGAAGGTGGAGCCTTGATAAATGGAATTAGTACTCTCATATAAAAAAGATTCCACAGAACTCCCCATCCCTTCTGCTGTCTCAGGACAGTGAGAAAGAGCCTGCTATGAACCAGGAAGAGGGCTCTCACAAAAATGTGACCATGCTGTCACCTTGATCTTAGACTTCCTAGCCTCCAGAAATGTGAGGAGTAAATTTCTGTTGTTTATAAGGTACCCAGTCTGTGATATTTTGTTAGAGCAGCCTGAATGGACTAAGATGCTGGTAATATCCAGTTGATTGATGATTGTTGCATTCAGCCATGTCTTTACTTATTTTCTGCCTGCTGGATTTCTGATAAAGGGACGTTAAAGGGATGATAAAGGGATGTTGCTATTATTACTTTGAACAGATTGTTATCTGTTAGATCAATTAAGAATACGAAAAATAAGTTTTTGTTTTACCCTCACTTGTTCCTTCTCTGATGCTCGTTCTTTCTTTATATGCATCCAAGTTTGTGACCTGTGTTATTTTCTTTTTTTCTAAAGAACTTCTTTGAACATTTCTCACAAGACACGTCTACTGGCAACATATTCCCTCAGTTTTTGTTTGCTTGAGAAAGTCTTTATTTCTCCTTCATGTTTGAAGGATAATTTCACAGGGTACAGAATTCCAGTTGGTGTTTTTTTCTCTCAGCAGTTTAAACACCACTCTCTTCTTGATTCCGTGGTTTACGAGGAGATGTAATTCTTATCTTTGTTCCTAATCTTGATAAGGGTTTTTTTTTTCCTCTTTCTTTCAGAAATTTTTCTTTATTTTTGATTTTCTACAGTTTGAAAATAGTATGCCCAGGTATAGCTTTTCTGTAATTTATCCTGCTTGGTGTTCTCTGAACTTCCTGGATCTGTGGTTTGGTGTCTGACATTAATTTGGGGAAATTCTCAGTCATTATTGTTTCAAATATTTCTTCTGTTCCTTTTTCTCTTTCTAGTGTTCCCATTATGCGTATGTTACACTTTTGCTGGTGTCCGACTTTTTTCTGTTTTTTTCAGTCTTTGTTCTCTTTGCTTTTCATTTTTGGAGATTTCTAATGATATAGCCTCGAGTTCAGAAATTCCTTTCTCAGCTCTGTCCAGGCTGCTAGTAAGCCCCTCAAATTTATTCATCATTTTTGTTAGTTTTTTTGATCTCTGTCATTTTTTTTGGTTCTTTTTTAGGATTTTCCTCTGCTTACATTGCCCATCTCTTGTTGCCTGCTGTCTCTCCATTAGAGCCCTAGCATATTAATCGTAGTTGTTTAACTTCCCAGTCTGATGATTCCAACATCCTTGCCATGTCTGGGTCTGACACTTGCTCTGTCTCTTCAAACTGTATTTTTTGCCTTTTAGTATGCCTTGTAATTTTTTCTTGATGGCCAGACATGATGTACTAGATGAAAGAAACTGCTATAAATAGGCCTTCAGTAACGTGGTGGTAAGATGTAGGGTGAGGAAGCATTCTTTAGTCCTATGATTAGGTCTTAGCCTTTTGGTGAGCCTCTGGACTGTGGACCTCACAAGTGCTCCTTATTCCTCCTATCCCTGACCCCCCCCATACCCTGTGTCTCCCCTTAGATGGCTAGAGTGTGCTGGAGTTGGGTATTTCTCTTCTCTCGAGTCAGGTACTAATAAAACCATAGCAAGTTAGGCTTTGGTTAAATATTTTCTCCTGAGGCCAGGGCTTGTTAAGAATAATAGAGTGCTCTGGCATATTTCAAAATGCTTCCTTTTCTCTTCCTTCTACCGAAAGCACAGGGGGATTTTTCTCTGATACTGTAAGAACCTGGTTGAGCTCCTGGAGGTAAAACTAACAAAAGTGTGGGGGACCTCCTATGGCTGAGTCCTCCTGGAGTTTTTCTTTCAGACATGTCCACACTGAGTCTCCAGCAATTTGTCAATTATAATTGAGTTTTTCCTACCCTGGCACTGGTTCCTACAGAGGTTTTTTTGCTTTTGAATTTCTGTTTTGGTCAGTTTAGATTCTCTGTATTCACCTCTGTTTCTCCAATTTTGGAGCAGTGGTTTGCCCCGGGACCTTACTTCTCTTACAGATCTAAGAAGAGTTGTTGGTTTTTCAGTTTGTTCAGCTTTCTACTTGTTAGGGCAGAGTTGGTGACTTTCATGCTCCTTACATTTGGAACTGGAAACCACAAGTGCACAGTGTTTTGATTACTGTATCTTTGTAGCAAGTTTTGAAATCAGGAAATGCAAGTCCTTCAGTTTTGTTTTTCTGTCTCAAGATTGTTTTGGCTTTTCAGAATCCCTTGCAAATCATGTGAATTTTATGATTAGCTTTTCCGTTTCTGAAAAAAAGGCCATTGGAATTTTGATAGGAATTACATTGACTCTGTAGATCAATTTGGGAAATGCTATTTTAACAATATTAAAGCAATATTAAGTCTTCCAATCCATGAACTTGATTGTCTTTCCATTTAATTTAGGTCTTTAATTTTTTAGCAATGGTATGTAGTTTTCAGTGTACAAGTCTTGCATATTCTTGGTTACATTTATTTCAAATTATTTTTTTGATCTTATAAATGGAATTGTTTTCTTAATTCCACTTTTGGGTAGTTCTTTGCTAGTGTGTAGAAATAAAACTTATTTTTGTTTGTTGATCTTGTATCCTGTAACATTGCTGAATTCGTTCATTAGCTTTAATATTGTGTGTATGTGTGTATTGTTTAAGATTTCCTATTTATAAGATCATGTGACCTGTGAATAGAGATTTACTTCTCCTTTTCAATTTGGATGCCTTGTAGTTCTTTTTCTTGTCTGATTTCTCTGGCTTTCCATTACAATGTTGAATAAAAGCAGCAGCAGCAGACATGCTTATCTTGTTCTTGGTCTTTACATGCTTATCTTGTTCTTGGTCTTTGAAGGAAAGCTTTCAGTCCCTCCTGTTGAGTAGGTTGTTAGCTCTGGGTTTTTCATAAATTTATTTTATCATGTTGAGGAAGTTCCTTTCTATTTCTCATTTGTTCAGCGTTCTATCATGAACAGTGTTAGATTTTGTAACATGCTTTTTCTGCATCACTTGAAATGCTTATGTGTTTTTTTTTGTTTCCATTCTATTAATGGGGAAGGGGTGTATTATGTTGATTGATCTTCCTATTTTGAACTACCGTGGCATTCCTAAATCCCACATAGTCATGGTAGATAATCACTTTAATATGTTGCTTGATTTGGTTTGGTAATATTTTGTTGGAGATTTTTGCATCCGTGTTCATGAGGGATATTGGTCTGCAGTATTCTTTTCTTGTGCTGACTTCGTCTGGCTTTGGTATCAGAGTAATGATGGCCTCATAGAATGAGTTATGAATTGTTCCCTCTCTTTCGTTTTTTCAAAGACCTTGAGAAGGATTTAATTCCTTTTTTTTAGGGGAAGGGGTGAGGAAGATTCTTCTTGAGCTAACATCTGTTGCCAATCCTCCTCTTTCTCTTTTTGCTTGAGGAGGATCAGTCCTGAGCTAACATCTGTGCCAATCTTCCTCTACTTTGTATGTGGGATGCCTCCAGAGCAAGGCTCGTGAGTGGAGTAGGTCTGCATCAGGGGTCCGAACCTGCAAATCTGGGCCGCTGAAGCAGAGTGCTCAGAACTTGAACCACTTGGGCACAGGGCTGGTCCCGAGAAGGATTTAATTCGTTAAATGTTTGGTAGGCTTCACAAGTGAAGCCATCTGGTGCTGAACTGTGCTTTGTTGGCTGTTGTTTTGATTATGATTCACTTTCTTGTTATAGATTTGTTTATATTTCTGTTTCTTCTTGAATCAGTTTTGAAAGTGTGTGTAGTTTTTAGGAGTATGTCCATTTCATCTGGATTAATTTGTTGATATAATGTTTATAATATTACCTTATTATCTTTTTAATGTCTGTAGATTCTGTAGTGGTGTCCTCTTTCACACTTGATATTTTGTTAAATTGCATCATTTCTTACATCCATCAATCTGCCTAGAAGTTTATCAATTTTGATAGTTTCACAGAACCAGCTTTTGATTTATTGATTTTTCTCTCTTGCCTGTTTTCTTTTTCATTGATTTTGTTTACTGTTTTCATCTTTCTGCTTTAGTTTTAGTTTGCTCTTATTTTTCCAGCTTTATGAAGAAATAATTAATTTTAGACATTTCTTTTCTAATATAATCATTTCAAGTTATAAATTTCTCTCTGGACACTGGCTAACAGCATCCCACAAATTTCGATATGTTGTTTTTTGATTATTATTTAGTTTATAATATTTTCTGACCTCCCTTTTGATTCTTCTTTGAACCTGTAGTTTTTAGAAGAGTGTTTAAATTCTGTATACTTGGGGCTTTCTAGATATCCTATTTTTATCGATTTTCAGTTTAATTCTGTTGTGGTCAGATAGCATTTCTCTAAGATTTTGGCGTTTTGGAATCTGAGAATTATTTTATGGCGCAGTATACGGTCTGCCTCGGTAACTGTCCTTGTGCACTTGAAACGAGTGGATATTCTTTCAGCTGTTGGGTGTTGTGTTCTACAAATTTTTCTTATCTTAAGGTTGTTGATATTTTCGTTCAAGTATCTTTACTCAGGTTTTTGTCTAGTTTTATAAATTACTGAGAGAAGTGTGTTAGAAACATCCACTTATGATTGTGGATTTGAATGTTTCTCTTTTTAGTGCTCTCAATGTTTGTTCATTTATTTTGAAACTCTATCATTAAACACATATACATTTATAATTTTCTATCTTCCTCATGTATTGACCTTTCTGTTATTAAATGTCTCTCCTTGTCTCCAGTAAATGCTGTTTATCTTGAAATCTGCTTTGTCTGATTTTATAGTAGCCAGTGTAACCTTCTTATACTTGCTGTTTGTATGGTGGAATAGGAAAAAGTCACTTCTCCCTCTCCTTTACTCTCATGTTACTACCACACTCCCAACACCTCTGATACCAGATTTGTGTGGTTTTTTTCCTACACCAAGCAATTCTTTGTGACACCAGTTGGTTGTCCTAGAATTTAACTCAATTCTGATGACACTGTCTACTTGGAGATAGTGACATATACCGTAGATTAAGGCTCAGTCCCATGAGACTGCCGCCTACTTCAGACACCAATTGCAAGTATTTCCTACAGGTTTCCTACAACTTCTCTCCTACTTGGCTACAAATCAGAGGTCCCCTGACCTCCTCTCCCTTGAATTCAGATTTTTGCTAGAACAGCTTACAAAACTCAGGGAAACATTTACTTATATTTACTAGATTATTGTATAGTAAAGGAATAATAAAGGATACAGATGAACAGCCAAATGAAGAGTTACTTACATAGGGCAAGGTCAGGGAGGTTCCCAAATGCTGGAGAATTGGGAGTTGGGCTGAAAATTCCAAGCTTCTGATCATGGCTTGGTCTTTCTGGTGGCCATCCCCCACCCAGGAGCCCACCAAGAGTCACCTCATTAGAACAAAAGATACTGCTGGGAAACTCCCAAAAGATTTAGGAGCTCTGTACCAGGAACCCACGACAGAGATTAATATATCTATTTTTTCTATTATCTCACAGTGACATATGTTTTTTCTTTTTTTTTCTTTCAACCTGTTAGCATCTTTGTATTTAAAGTGTATTTCTTGTACATCAAACTAGAAAGCTCTTGTGCAGCGAAGGAAACCATCAACAAAATGGAAAGGCGTCCTACTGAATGTGAGAAGATATTTGCAAATCATAATCCATTAAGGGGTTAATATCCAAAATATGTAAAGGACTTATACAACTTAATATCAAAAAAAACCCCACCCAACCTAATTAAAAAATGGGAAGAGGAGTTACAAGTATTTTTCCAAAGAAGATGTACAGATGTCCAAAAGGTACATAAAAAGATGCTCAACATTATTAATCATCAGCGAAATACAAATTAAAACCACAATGAGGTACCACGTTACACCTCTGAGAATGCCTATTATCAAAAAGCCAAAAAAATAACATGTTGGTGAGGTTGTCGAGAAAAGGGAGCTCTTGCATACTGACGGTGGGAATGAAAATGGTGCAGCCACTATGGGAAATAGTATGGAGGTTTCTCAAAAAGTTAAAAATAGAAATACTGTATGACCCAGCAATTGTGCTTTATCTGAGGTGTTTTATCTGAAGAAAGTGAAAATGTTAATTCAAAGAGAGATGTGCATACCTCTCTTCCCTGCAGCAGTATTTACAGTAGCCAAGATATGGAAATAACCTAAGGTTTCATTGATAGATGAATGGATAAAGGAGATGTGGGGTAGATATATACAATGGAATGTCACTCAGCCATAAAAAAAGAATGAAATCTTTCCACTGGCGACAACATAGATAAACCTGGAGGATATTATGCTAAGTGAAATAAGTCAGACAGAGAAAGACAAATACCATATGATTTCACTTATATGTGGAATTTAAAAGCAAAACAAATGGAGCCAGCCCTGATGGTCTAGTGGTTCACGTTTGGTGTTCTCATCACTTTGGCAGCCCAGGTTCACTTCCTAGTCATGGAACCACACCACTGGTCTGTCAGTTGCCGTGCTGTGACAGTGGCTCACATAGAGAAACTGGAAGAACTTACAGCTAGGATGTAGAACCATGCACTGGCGCTTTGGGGAGAAGGGAAAAAAGCCAAACAGATGAAGAAAAGAAAACAAAACCAGGCTCATAGATACAGGAACCAAAATGGTGGTTACTAGAGGGAGGAGGGTTTGTGGTCGGGGGAGGGAGTGAAATAGGTGAAGAGGATTAATAATACAAACTTCCAGTTATAAAATAAAGTCATGAGGATGAATGTACAGCGTAGGGAATATAGTTAATAATATTGTAATAACTTTGTGTGATGACAGATAGTAACTGGACTTATCATGGTGATAATTTTGTGATGTATATAAATATTGAATCACTATGATGTATACCTGAAACTAATAGGCTGTTGTATGTCAATTATACTTCTATAAACATAAAGTGTGTTTCTTGTGAATAGCTTAGTGTGGTTTTGCTTTTTTATCCATTTAACAATATCTGCCTTTTGATTGGAGAATTAATCCATTTGTGTTTAATGTAACTATTTATATGTTTGGATTTAAGTTTTTTGCTATTTCTTTTTTGTCCCAGTGCTTTTTGTTCTGTTTCCCTTTTTCTTCCCTCTTTTGTCTTAATCACATGTTTTGGGTACTATGTTTTAATTTCTCTATGGGTTTTTTACCTTTTTTTTCTTTGCTTGAATTATATTACACAACCTAACATCACAGTCTATTTAGAGGCAATACTGGATTAGTTTAGGAAAAATATAAGAACTTTGTAACCGTCTAGTTCCCTTTAAAGCTTCTCCCAATCTTTGTGCTATTATTAGAGTGATCAGTTTATATTCTGTTTACCTGCGAATTTCCTGGTTTTAGCACTGAAATTCTTCTGTATGGGCAACTCCCTCAATCCTGGGCAAATTGGAAAGGTTGGTCACCTTTGCTATAGTTATCATGTTTGTTACATCTATAAATGTTACAAACTCAACAATACAATGTTATACTTTTTGCTTTAAGTCAGAAGTGGGCAAAGTATGGCTCCCATACCAAATCTGGCTCCTGGCTTGTTTCTCTAGGACCCACAAGCTAAGAATGGTTTTTGCCTTTTTAAAGAGTTACTAAGAAAAAGGAAAAAGAAAAATATGAGACACAGTTATGTGACCCACGAGCCTAAAATGTTCACTCTGGGACCCTTTACAGAAAAACTTGCTGATACCTTCTTTAACCAATCATATGTCTTCAAAAGAAAAAATAGAAGAAAATAAAAATATATGTACACAGTTGTATTTACACATATATTTATCATTTTAAGTTTGAGTAATTTTAAAAGACTGGAGAGCTTTTTTTTTTCTTTCTTTTTTAAAGGAGGTATTAGCACATTGTTTTGGGAGCAATCTTGTGGATCAACCAAATTGATAGTTTTTTTTTTTAAAGGAGCTAATTTTCTTTTCTTTTCTTTCTTTTTTTTGGGGGGGGCGGAGTTGGCCCTGAACTAACATCTGTTGGCAGTCTTCCTCTTTTTTTTCTCTTCTCCCCAAAGCCTCAGTACATAGTTGTATATCCTAGTTGTATGTCCTTCTAGTTCTTCTATGTGGGATGCTGTCACAGCATGGCTTGATGAGCAGTGTGTAGGTCCATGCCCAGGATCCGAACCCCAGGCTGCTGAAGCAGAGTGTGCGAACTTAACCACTTGGTTGGCCACGGGGCCAGCCCCTATATTATGTTGTATACAAATGTGTCTTCAGGACAGTGGTGGAAGTGTCAGAGAAGGATTATACAAGAGAAATATAATTTATGTTTTTCCAGTGCCATGAAGCACCACCAAGATGAAAAGGATTTGGTAATGTTTTCCAAGGTGAGAGATTATTCCTATTCTTAGTCTAAAATTAAATTAGTTATGTTCTGACATAATTTGACTTGAGTAATTATAAATCTCTTTGGAAGAAATAACTTCAGTATTTAAAACATTTTTAGGGGCTGGCCCCGTGGCCGAGTGGTTAAGTTAGCGTGCTCCGCTGCGGGTGGCCCAGTGTTTCGTTGGTTCGAATCCTGGGTGCGGACATGGCACTGCTCATCAAACCACGCTGAGGTAGCGTCCCACATGCCACAACTAGAAGGACCCACAACGAAGAATATACAACTGTGTACCGAGGGGCTTTGGGGAGAAAAAGGAAAAAAAAAATCTTTAAAACAACTTTAGTAAAATCTACATAAAATAAAGTTTACCATTTTCACCATTTTTAAGTATACAGTTCCATGGCATTAAGTATATTCACAGTGTTGTACAACCATCACCACCGTTCGTTTCCAGAACTTTTCTTGTTATCCCAAGCTGAAACTCTGCACCCCTTAAACAACAACTTCCCATTCCCCACTCCTCCCAACTCCTGGTAACCTCTCTCCTACTTTCTGTCTATGAATTTGCCTATTCTAGGTAACTCATGTAAGTGGAATCATACAACATTTGTTCTTCCTGGTATTTTTTTGTGTATTTGTTGTTTTAATTATTATCTTAGGTATTTTCTTTCTGTTTTTCTAATAGAGCTATTTTGTTTTCTATTTGATGAATGTTTTGACACCGAGCATGATTTTATGAATTTTATACCTTCTAACAGTGATTTTTGCTTCTCTGTGTAATAAAGGATTGGAATGAATTGTTTATAGCGTGGTTACTTTTTTAGCTCCTTTTACTCTAGGAAACAAAATAAGACAAGGACTTTTTTCTTAGGTTTGTTTACAGTATTGCTTGGAAAAATGTAAAAACAATTTATGTTCAAGGAGTCAATTGATGTAGTTGCCCCTACAAACAATATTATCAGTAAATAATATTTTGGATTTTTTTTCTTTTTAAAATCCTGGAAATGCAACATTAGAGCAATTCATTAATAGTCTTCAACACAGAGTACACATTGTATTGTCCTTAACTCTTGGATTAATAGTATCCAACTTGTCCAACCCATTTTACAGTTGTTTTTACAGGGAGCTCTTTTTATAAATGGATTTGGTGGAGGTAGTAGTATTTTGTTGTTATCATGGTGATAATTAGCTCAGTTGCAGGAATGTTATGTTAAACCTTTTCATTACATAATGGACATCAGCCTGTTAATTGAATGTGAGTGTGTACTGTTTCTCATTTAACAGTTTTTGATAGTTCTGAATGTGGGCATAGATGATCTTCTTGGGCATATGTTTAGTCTTAAATAAGTGAATTAATACTTTTGAACTTGATTTGAACAAAGATGTAAAATGAAAAAATGATAAACATGCCTATCTCTGGCATATATATCTTTTTAAAAAATTAATGTTTTTAGTTGTGATTTGAAGAACCAAATGATATACTTAATAAAATGTGGACTTGGACACACCTGAAGTGCAGGTGTGTTTTGGAAATCAGTTATTAAAGTTTTTCTCTTAAATACAAGCTAGAGTTCTGCTTTTTCAGTATTTTTACTGTTGACTTAAACAAATAAAACAAACTGGTTATTTTACCAGCAAAATGGGTTTATTTGGGAATAGCAGATGAATTGCAATTTGAGACAAGCAAGTTACAGCAAAAGCCATAGGCAAACAAAAGAGAGGAACATTACTTTATAGAGCAAAAGAGAAAGTTGGGTGGGGCTGTTTGGACAAAACTCCATTGGTGGAAAGCAAGTTCAGGGTGGGATGGTTTCTCATTGGCTTGTTTGCTGGGCAAGGAGGAAATCTTCCTTCCTTCTGCTGGGGACCCAAACCTGCGAACCCTGGGCTGCCAAAGCAGAGCTCGCAAACTTCACCACTATGCCACTGGGCTGGTTCCCACATTCTCCCTTTTGATCAAGACCTTTCTTTGAAAGCATTGCTGATCAAGAGTCAGGTTTTCCTGATTCAGTGGCTTTTGTTCCTTGGTGCCAAGAAGAGAGCCTTCCTGGATGTTGTGTCTCATGTCAGAGGGAAAATTCACAGATTAGAAACCTATTGAGGTCATATTTGAGTAATAAGGAGGGGTAGGAGGGAGAACTCAGGCCCTTCCCGTCTAAAGTCTATGTTTTATCAAGGTCATAAGTGTTGGAGATCATTTTGAAGTGTTGAATCAGCATCACGTTATTGGATATATTGTTTTTATAAAAGGTTTGGGAGGCAACAAGTACAAAACTTAAAAATAATTATACAAAACAGAATCAAAAGTAACATGACAGGGACTGGCCTGGGGGGGTAGCAGTTAAGTTCGTGTGCTCCACTTCGGTGGCCTGGGGTTTGCAGGTTTGGATCCTGGGTGCGGACATACGTACTGCTTATTAAGCCATGCTGTGGCAGGCGTCCCACATAAAAGTAGAGGAAGATGGGCACAGATGTTAGTTCAGGGCCCAGTCTTCCTCAACAAAAAGAGGAGGATTGGCAGTAGATGTTAGCTCAGAGCTAATCTTCCTAAAAAAACAAAGAAAAAGAAAATAAGTAGCATGACAATTCCAAATTGTATGATGGTTCTAAAGTAGGATGCTAGGCCTGAAAGTAGCCAACTGAACAAATCAAGGGACCATGGAGAGCCAGGTGAGACTTGTTGCAACCAGTATGCTTGCTACATGATTGTATACAATTGAGTTTCTATTTCCCCAGAGGAGTTTGTCCATGTGCTATAGGTGGTGGCCACTATTGCACACCTTCCTGCTCGGCAAGTAGGTAATTGAGAGCTAAGACTACATTAGCTAGTGAGTTAAGTAATCATTGGGCTGCTACTGTTTTTGGCTTTAGAATCGGCTAGCTCTCTCAATATTAGGGAGAAGTTTCTAATCATGTTGTCACTGGCAGTTACTTCATCCCAGGGGAAAAAGCCTCTTCTTCTGGAGGCAAATCCGGAGTCTTGTATGCTTCCTGGACGTTCCTGCTTAAGGTAACCATGAGGATTTAGTAAAGTGGATCAATGGGAGGCTTCTGTTAGTTAGGAAGAGAAAATAGAACAGTGAACACAGAAAGAGAACAAACTTGTAGAGTTAACTGAGAGCATTGGGAAGATACAGTGGGGGAATAAACATGAAGTAATAGCTCTTCACAACTCTTCACAAAAATAGCAAAACTTTGAAGATGTATTAAGACAGTATTGTTATCTCAAAAGAACTGTTTGGAACCAAATAGGTTGCCCACTAATACAGCTTATCAGGTCGCAAATTCAGAAACCATGAATTTGGGTAAGAACCCAGAGTCAGTTAATAGTCCAGAGGAAAGAGAGACTTCTGTGAATTCTGAACTTTCTAACTCTTTAGAAAAAGCAAGTGAAAAGATTAATTTGTCATAGGATTATGATGAGGCTGTTTCCAAAAGGCCATAATTAAAAGAGGTTTTGGGGGCCGGCCAAGTGGTTAAGTTCGCGCACTCTGCTTCAGTGGCCTAGGGCTTCACTGGTTTGGATCCTCGGTGCGAACACGGCACCGCTCATAAGGCCATGCTGAGGCGGTGACCCACATAGCACAACCAGATGGATCTATAACTGGAATATGTAGCTATGTACTGGGGGGCTTTGGGGCGAAGAAATGAAAAAAAAAAAAGATTGGCGACAGTTGTTAGCTGAGGTGCCAATCTTTAAAAAAAAAAAAAAAGGTTTCCCTTATGAGCCTTAAAAATAAAATTAGCTAGTTATTTTATCAGCAAAATGAGTTTATTCAGGAAAAACCAAAGAATTCCAATTTGGAAACACATTCTATGGCAAAATCCATAGGCAAGTCCAACAATCAAAGGAGAGGAACATTTTTTGATAGGGAAAAAGGAGGAAATTGGGAGGGGTTGTTTTGAATGAAAGTCCACTGGAGAAAAGCAAGAGCTCAAGGTGGTGATGGTTTCTCATTGGCTGAATTGCTAGGGTAGTCAATTTCTATTCGGGATGCAATGCACATTTTTTTCTGTTGGGGTCTGTAATTGACTGTCTTTCCTGTAATTGACCTTGAGTGGTACTGTGCGAAAACTCCCCTTTCTGGCCTCCCAACTCCATTTATTTTGTTTTTTATATTTTTAAAGATTGGCACCTGAGCTAATATCTGTTGCCAATCTTCTTTTTTTCTTCTTCTCCCCAAAGCCCCCCAGTACATAGTTGTATATTCTAGTTGTAGGTCCTTCTGGTTCTGCTTTATGGGATGCCACCTGTGGGGACCTAGAATTGGCCACCCCAAGATATGTCTCTTTGGCATCAGGATTATTTGAGGCTCATTGCTTTTGATAAACTGGGACAGGGAAGGAGGAATGGAACTTGCCCTTTGTTAGGACACGTTTACATTTGTAAGGTAAATCTCTATCTGTAAAAGGTGCCTCCCTCTCTGTACCAGGAAGAAGAAAGGCGATGACCTACTCTCCAAAAACTCTTAATCAATACCAAAGGCAAGGACTTAAAATCTGCATTTTATTGTACTAGTCTGGTAACCTCTTGTAACTAACTTCCCTCCCCCTCCCAACGCTGGCATTTCTTAAGGATTAAGCATCTTTCCTTAGGCTAGGAACCGATTGCGGCACTCATCTGTGACCCCCCCCCAGCCCGAGGCAACACACCTGCCACCCTGCGGCGCTCACTGAGACAGCAGACCTATCTGCCGTTTCCATCAAGTGCTGTGCTGACGGAGCAGCCTCGTGACTATTGTAAAAGGGACTTTTCAATCACATGTGAAACACCCCGTTTGGGGGCTATATAACCACTATGTGCACCCCACTTCTTCGGTGCCCTTTCTTCCTTCGGGAAGAAAGGCCCCGGGCCATGGTTCCTCATAAAGCTTTGTTTAATTTTCTCTTGCTATTCTGTCTCATGTGAATTTAATTCGTTCTCCAGCCAGACGAACGCCCATTTGGGGAGAGGACATGTCCTCCTCCCCTACACACCTCAGCATGGCCTGATATGCGGTGCCACGTCCACGCCCAGGATCCAAACCTGTGAAACCCTGGGCCACTGAAGTGGGGCATGTGGAACTTTAACCACTTGGTCACAGAGCTGGGCCCAGAGATGCTCTTTATTTCCTTATTTAGGTGAGGAAGATTGACCCTGAGCTAACATCTGTTTCCAGTCGTCCTCTTTTTGCTTGAGGGAGATTGTCCCTGAGTTAACATCTGTGCCAATCTTCCTCTATTTTGTCTGTGGGATGCTGCCTCAGCATGGCTTGATGAGCAGTGTGTAGGTCCACGCCCAGGATCCGAACCCATGAACCCTGGGGCGTCTCAGCGGAGCACACAAACTTAACCACTACTCTGCTGGGCTGGCCAAGGAGGCTATTTTTTAAACACACATATCGTAATTATTGTACCTAAAAATTCTTATTCCATTTTCATCTATCTAAATAATTTGTTCCCAACAATTATGTTCGGATTATTCACAAAAACTTCATGAGACATTAGACAATGTTGGCTGTCATCTCAAGTGATGAGACATTAGACAAAGTTGGCTGTCATCTCAAGTGATTTTTTTTTTTGCTCACAAATTTTGCTGCAAAGATAACATGAACTTATTTGACTAATAAACTGAGGTAGAAGAAAAATATTATATTTAATGCTGACAACTCTAAAGACCTACCTGTTTCAATTAAACCAACAAACTTAAACTAGCTTTAATTCCGATATTTTCTCAGATCATGTGAACCTGAAAAGCACTTGGGTAAGGTTCTGTTATATTACTGAAATATATTTTTTTAGGAATGCTTTATATAAGCATGTGATTTTCCTTAAGGCAATTAAATAGAACTCTTTTACAAATTAATTTTGGCAATACCATTCAGAGGTAGAAAAATATCACATATCTGTTACATACATACACAGACATACATAGCATACAGATAGACACAGAAATTTTAAAATTTTAGCCATATCTCAAGTACAAAACTCATACAAACTTTCTGGCAGAGTTAGGTTACCTGCTCAGGTGACCAGTTTTTTTTAATTGAAGGTTTTTTATTTGTATGCTGGAAGGATCCTTTTAGAGCTGTTTTTGAAGTCATTTTGTCTTTTAGAAACTTTAGCATCTAAATTACTTTTGGTTAAGTCGGTCCACTTAGTTATAAATGCACATCAGAATGGACTGCAATCTTTAAGCATAAAACTGGATGGGGTCCCTGAGGAGGAGGAGCGCCCTCAAAGCATTTAGATGCCTGGGATCCCATTTCTCTGAGGTTTTTCTCCAGGGCAAAAGAAAAATTTCTAAACAGCCTGATTCTGATGGAATCATGCCAAATGCTAGCACACTTCTAATAGGCCTAATTACACCAAACAAGTACTCCTAGAAAGGACAAAGGCTTTAAACAGAAAGGATGAAGCTTTTATACAGAAAGGATGAAGGCTTTATAAAACAGATCTTGAATAAAGCTAGATAGCTCAAAATGCAAAGAGAGAAGTGATCGAATCTAGGAGAAAACTTAACCTCATACTCCAGGGTTGGCAAGAAAGCAGTGACCTCAGTGGGCTCTGGGTACCAGCACCCGTTTGCCCACCAGCCTTGGAGTTGTTGGGGGTCTTCTCTGGATCTCACTGCTGACACCATGTAATGTTAACCTAAACAAACAAAACAACCAGTTATTTTCCCAGCAAAATAGGTTTATATGGGAATAGCAGAGGAGTTGCAATTCAGGACAAGCAAGTCCTGTCCTGAAAAGTCACAGGCAAGTCAGCAAACAGCGGAGAAAACGGAGGAAGTTGGGAGGGGTTGTTTTGAATGAAAACCCGTAGGTGGAAAGCAAGAGTTCGGAGTGGTGACAGTTTCTGATTGGCTGAGTTGCTGGGCAAGGAGGAAATCTTCTTCCTGCGGGGGTAGTGATTGATGATTCTTCCTGTTGGGGTCTGTAATTGATGTTGAGTAGTAATGTGTGAGAGCTCTCCCTTCTGGCCTCCTGACCTCATTTTAAATGAGGTTTTCTTTATTCTGTTTCACATTACT
This sequence comes from Equus quagga, assembly GCF_021613505.1. Classification (NCBI taxonomy): domain Eukaryota; kingdom Metazoa; phylum Chordata; class Mammalia; order Perissodactyla; family Equidae; genus Equus; species Equus quagga. Next base: position 44,461,787 of record NC_060279.1, on the reverse strand, counting down.
GAAGTAAAAGAACTGTACCAGAATTTTAGTTAGCTTAATTAGTTTAATTAATAAAGTGCTTATGTTCCAGAATATAAGGCATCTTGAAATTACATGAATATAAAGCACTATAACTAGGCTTTATTAAAGAAAAACAGTAAGAGAATGGGCTGTTTTACATATGGAATTACAGTTTTTTGTCTGTACTTATTCTTGCTGGTACTGTTTTGTTGAAAATCATTTCTGGTTTTTGGTGAATAATTTTTGATTTAAGGATCATCATTAGTGAAACTATTTGGTGGCAGTATCTCTTCAAAAGTTTTTCTTGCAAGGGATTTAACTGTTAAAGTATGATGAAATGTCTAAATAAGATCACAGTGGATTGTATCATATCAATGTCCTGGTCATGATATTATACTGTAATTTTGCAAAGTGTTACTATTGGAGGAAAGGCCAAAATGTGTAGGGATCTCTGTAGTATTTTTTTTTTCAGGAAGATTAGCCCTGAGCTAACATCTACTGCCAGTCCTTCTCTCTTGTTTTCTTTTTTGTTGAGGAAGATTGGCCCTGAGCTAACATCCGTGCCCATCTTCCTGTATTTGATATGTGGGACGCCTGCCAGAGCAAGGCTTGACAAGTGGTACATAGGTCTGCACCCGGGATCCAAAGCAGCAAACCCTGGGCCACCAAAGCAAAACTTGTGAACCTAACTGCTGCACCACCAGGCTGGCCCCTCTCTGTAGTATTTCTTATAATTGCATGTGACTCTACAATTTCCTTAAATAAAAAGTAAACAAAACAAATAAAAGGCAAAAAAAAAAAAAAAAGTAACAGACTTCTGTTTTTGGCCAAGATGGAGTAATAGAGACCAGATTTATTCTCCCACCTGAAACAGCTATGAAAAAACAGATGAAACATTTGAAACAATGGTTTTGAAGACACTGGACATCAGGCAATGAAGGATAGTTACCCTGAGAATTGAGAAACAAATTAGATGAGCCCTATGGTTCTCCCAAGAGAATTCTTGGCTATGGCTTAGGGAAAGGACACTCAGGAGTAGCATGGCAGGCTCTCTGAGTTGAGGAGATGGAACCAAGGAAACAAAAAGCTGAAACAGGTCCACAATTTAACCCAAATAGAAATCCAAAATTTCCAGTTAGATTTTGTGCAACGAAAAGATAAAAGGGCTCTGATTGCCTTTTGTGCCTCGACAACATAGATTCTGAGTTAACTTTAACATCTGCTGAAGTGTACCAATTGACAAACCTTCATGGCCTTAATTGATACTGGGCCTCCAATTACACTTGTATCTGGGAGCTCACTAAATTTAAACAAGGTACACCTATACTTTCAGAGAAGTTACCAAATGTAAAATAGAGAACAGATAGGTGTGTCTCACCTTAACCTTCAGAACTATTCCTTTGCCTAAATTCCCCATAGACATAGTGTCTCTTAGCCTAAAATATCCCATAGTGGGCATGGATGCCCTGACCCATTAAGTAATACATTAAAATTAAGTCTCTGGCACTTACCATCAGCTTTACCAAATGGGACCCCACAGACTTCCTGGTCCCCCCAGTTAAAATAGTTAACATGGCACAGTGTAAAGGGAAACAAGGCCTTCATGAATTGAAACCTCTGATACAAGAGTTATTTAGAGAAGGAATTATCCTCACTGCTTCTCCATTTAATTAGCCCAATTTTACCTGATTTTTAAACTTGGAAAGAATGAATGGTGCCATGCATTCGATTACCACAACGTTAATGCTGTCCTACCCTTTAAGGCCTCTGTACCCAATATAATGGAAATTACTGACTCAGTCCAATCAATATCTCATAAATGCTTTGCATAGATTTAACTAACATGTTCTGGTTAGTGCCGTTTGAAGACTTTCTCAGCCATACCTTGCCATCATCTTCAAGGGAATATAATACACCTTTACCTAGCTACCCATGGGGTACCTCAACAGCCCTGCCGTCGCACCCAGTCTTTACAGTCAGGATCTTAAAGCACAAACCTCATATAATTGCCATAATGGCTTGTTTAAACAAGTTCACGTTCAGTTAAGTGAAACAGCACATTTCAGTCATCAGTTAACATTGGGAGAGTGAATTATAATAAAGTGCCTGACTCCCGTTTTTGATGTTTGATTGCTGACAGCTTTGAAGCCTCAGCGTGTCTTTCCCCTCCTGTCCCACATCTGGGCAAGTTCATAAGAAAGGCCAGTACACCCTCCTTTAGTGACAGCAGAAAGTTCAAATTGTGTAAGCCATAGCCACTCACATGCAGGAACCCTCACCCCAGCCCCTCCTCCTAACCACAATAAAAACAGAGCCAATCTTCTTTACCTGCTCTCTCAAGCCATTTTGGACCTGCCTGGGAGCCTGCCTTGTACTCCCAAAAAGCCTCTTTATGAAAGGCTTTTCATACCCTCCTGGTGCATGGATGGTATCATCAGTGTCAACATCTGAACCAAATTTTAGATAGGAGGTCCATCTGTCTCTGCAGGGTGACCAGAGTAGTAGAGAAAGGGTATTTTTTTCAACAGGTGCTGCTAGAACAAGTGGATATGCATATGCCAAAAAACCACAACTTTTTCTCTAATTTTTCTAACTGTGGTAGGATACACATGACATAAAATTTATCATCTTAACCATTGTTTTTTTTAAAGATTGGCACCTGAGTTAACAACTCTTGCCAATCTCTTTTTTCTTTTTCTTCTTCTCCCCAAACACCCCTAGTACGTAGTTGTATATTCTAGCTGTATGTCCTTCTAGCTCTGCTATGTGGGACCCCGCCTCAGCATGGCTTGATGAGCGGTGCCATGTCCACGCCCAGGATCCGAACCAGCAAAACCCTGGGCCGTTGAAGTAGAGCACACGAACTGAACCACTCAGCCATGGGGCTGGCCCCCATCTTAACCGTTTTTAAGTGTGCAGTTCAGTGGTATTAAGTACATTCGTATTGTGCAACCATCACCGCCATCCATCTCCAGAACTCTTCGTCTTGCAAAATTGAAACTGTATTCCTATTAAACAATAACTTCCATTCTCCTTCCCCCAGCCTCTGGCAACTACCCATCTATTTTGTGTCTCTATGAATTTGACTACCCTAGGTACCTCTTATAAGTGGAATCATCTGGTATTTGTCTTTTGTAAGTGGCTTATTTCACTTTGCATAGTGTCCTCAAGGTTCATGTTGTGTAGCTTGTTTTGGAAAAATCTGAAGACTGGTGTTCTTTAAAGATTTAAAAAATTTTTTTATTTTTCCTTTTTTCTCCCAAAGCCCCTCGAGTACATAGTTGTGTATTTTTAGTTGTGGGTCCTTCTAGTTGTGGCATGTGGGATGCTGCCTCAGCATGGCTTGATGGGTGGTGCCATGTCCGCGCCCAGGATTCGAACTGGTGAAACCCTGGGCCGCCAAAGCAGAGTGCGCGAACTTCACCACTCGGCCACTCGGCCACGGGCCGGCCCCTAGGACTGGTGTTCTTTAAATGTTTAGTAGAATTCACTAGGAAGCCATCAGGTCCAGGGTTTTTCTTTGTTGGGAGATTTTTGATTCCTGATTCAGTTTCCTTACTAGTTGTAGTCTCTTATATTGTCTATTTGTTCATGATTCAGTCTTGGTAGGTTTTGTGCTTCTAGGAATTTGTCCATTTCATCTAGGTTATCCAATTTATTGGTATACAGTTGTTCACAGTACTTTCTTATAATCCTTTTTTTTTTCCCCTGCTTTATCTCCCCCAAATCCCCCCAGTATATAGTTGTATATTCTAGTTGGGACTGCCTCTAGTTGTGGCATGTGGGACGCTGCCTCAACGTGGCCTGATGAGCAGTGCCATGTCCATGCCCAGGATCCGAACCAGCGAAACCCTGGGCCGCCACAGCAGGGCGCACAAACTTAACCACTTGGCCATGGGGCCGGCCCTCTCATAATCCTTTTTATGTCTGTAGAATTAGTAGTAATACCCCCCACTTTCATTTCTGACTTAGTAATTTAAGTCTCCTCTCTTTTTTTAGTCAATCTAGCTAAAGGTTTGCCAATTTTGTTCATCTTTTTGAAGAAACCAACTTTGGTTTCATTGATTTTCTTTATTGTTTTTCTGTTCTCTATTTTGTTTATCTCTGTTCTAATCATTATTATTTCCTTATTTTTCTTAGCTTTGGGTTTAGTTTATTCTTCTTTTTCTAGTTTCTTAAGTTGCAAAGTTATTGATTTGAGATGTTTCTTCTTTTTTTTAATGTGTTTACAGCTATAAATTTTCCCCTTAGCATTGCTTTCACTGTGTCTCATGAGTTTTGGTATGGTATATTTTCATTTTCATTCATCTCTAAGTATTTTCTAATTTTCCTTGTGATTTCTTTTTTGATCCATAGGTTAAGAGTATGTTGTTTATTTTACACAAATTTATGAATTTTCTATCTGTTGATTTTTAACTTTATCCTGTTATGGTTGGAGAAGATACTTTGAATGATAACTGTCTTTAAAAATGAACTTTGAATCTTGCCTTGTGCCATATACAAATAATATTTCAAGGTAGATCATAGACTAAATGAAAAACTTAAAACTATGAAACGTCTAGAAAATAGTAAAAAATCTTTGTGAACTTAAGTTAGGCAAATTACAACACCAAAAGTATGACCCGTAAAAGAAAAAAATGATAAATTGGACTTCATCAAAATGAAAACTTCTACTCTGAAAGTCATCGTTAAGAGAATGGAAAGAAGATACAAACTGAGATTAAAATCTTTGCAAAGCATATATCTGATAAAGGACTTGTATCAAAAATTTTTAAAGGACTCTCAAAGCTCAATAAGAAAACAACACAATTTAAAAATGGGCAAAAATTTGAATAGACATTTTACCACAGTACACATATAGATGGCAATTAAGCACATGAAAAGATGCTCAACATCATTAGTCATTAGGGATATGCACATTACCACAGTGAGATCCCACTGCCCTATTAGAATGGCTAAAATTAAAATGACGCAACATACCAAGTGTTGGTGAGGATGTGGAGGAACTGGAATTCTCATACAGTGCTGGTGTGATTGTAAAATGGTACAGCCACTTTGGAAAATAGTTTGGTAGTTTTCTTAAAAAGTTAAACATACCTACCATTCCTACCATATCTACATTTTAGGAAATAATTTCTGTGCTTCACCTCTTCCCCTGGCCCTCATGTTAGCGTTATTAACCATGTATTGTATGCATGGAACTGTAAAGGACTGGGAGAATGGGAAGGATATGATTCCTATCTCAAATAATTTTTATGAGGAGGTGGAGTTTAAATATATATGTGATTTCTGCCTTCAAGTAACTTATTGTGTGGGTTGACGAGATCACATAAACACTTGAAAAGTTTAATAAATAGTAAAATAGTAATATATGTTTTCCTTTTTGTCTTCTCTAGGTTCCTGTTGCATGTAAAACTTGTCCCTGTGGTTATGTATTTATTAATAGGAAACTTCTAAAAATAAAACACTCAGAGAAATCATCACCTTTTACAGGTAATTGTGAGAGTTTACCACCTTTCCATCTTTTATAGTTTGTATCATATAAATTTAAAATTAATGTTTATGAGTTAAGAAATTCTTTTGCTGGTGAAGTTATAATATTAAAATCTGTTGAAGTGCATCTTTGGCTTTTATTAGATACAATATGTCAGTTTTTGACATTGATTTGTTCTTTATCCAACTTAAATGTTAACTCCTTTACGATAACTTTGTAACAAATTTTAAGAAATTTTGATTTGAAAATGTTAACTGGAAGAAAGGGAACCTTGATTTAGTATTAATATAATCTTTTAAAGTACCAGTTACTTTGTTCAATTCACTGATTTAGACTATCTAAAACATTGCTGATTTTAATTTTGCTTGGGTTTGTAGTTTTCTCTTTAGTTGACAAATCTAGATTTATTCAGTAAGTGTATTCATAAAAGGTGGGGTTTTGTTACTACTATTTTTTCCTATGATAAGATCAGACATTCTAACAGTAGTGAACCCAAAATGGGAGCAGATTTATTACAAACATTTATTGAGTGCCTAACATATGCCAGGTATTGTACATCTAGGGTATACAGCAATAAATCTGCTACCAAGACAGCTTTAGTGCTGTCATAGTGCAGGAAGATACATACACAGGAATATATGTATGGAATATATAGGAAAAATATCAGCTAGTAATAAGTACTGAGCAGGAAATTAAAATAGGGTGCTGTCCTAGAGGTTGACTGGAAGGCTGCTTTTGATGGAGTGGTCGGGGAATGTATCTCTGAGGAGGTAATTTTAGCTAAGATCTGAATAGATAAAGGGGCTAGACATACGAAAACTAGGGAAATCGAATTCTAGGTAGAGGGGAAAGCAAAGATGAAAGTTGCAAGGCTGAACTTATTCTAGGAATGCAAGGTTGGTACAATATAAGGAAATCTGTTAATAATATATATCATGTTAATAAATATAAGGAAAAAATTATGAAGTTCTCTCTCTAGATGCTGAGAAACCCTTTGGCAAAATTCATTACCCATTCATGATAAAGGCAATCAAGAAAATAGGAATTGAGGAATACTTTTTAACTTGATAAAGTGTTCTAGTGTTAAAGCTAGTACCTTATTTAAATGGGGAGACACTACAGGTTTTTCCATTAAGATCAGGAACAAGGCAAGCATACCCACTGTTTCCACTACTGTTCAGCATTGTGTTAGAGGTAAATTAGCTAAGTCAATTAGATAAGAAAAATCAATAAGAGGCTTAAGAACGGGTAACAAAGAAGCAAAATGGTGTGTGTCTGCGGATCAGAGTATGCCTGGATCCCAGAGAATCAGTAACAAAACTAACTAAAACAGAAAGAGTTAAGTGAAGGAGGAGGATTTAGAATTAACCTACAAAATGTAAACAGAACATAGCGTTAGAGAAAAGCCCATTTATAATAGCAACATACAAGATTAAATACTTAAGAATAAATTTAATAAGAAAGGTGCAAAACCTATTCAAGGAAAATTTAAAACATTCCTGAAAGACCTTAAAGAAGATTTAAACAAATGGTAAAACATCGCTTGTTCTTGAATAGTTTGACTCAACATCGTAAAGATGTCAGTTGTCCCTAATTTATAAAATCAATGCAATCCTATAAAAATCCTTGCAAGTTGTTTTATCGTTACACAAACTGATTTTAAAGTTCATATTGAAAAACAAACATGCAAAATAGCTAGGAAAATTGTCAATTGACTTTAAGTAAGGGTCCAAAGGAAATTAAATGGGAAAGAGTAATCTTTTCAAAAAATGGTGTTGGGACACTTGCTGGCTATGTGTGTGCAAAAAATGAAGTTGGGCCCCTATCTCACACCTTTACACAAAAATTAATTCAAAAAGGATCATAAACCTAAATGTAAGAGCTATTAAAACTATAAAACTTTTAGAGGAAAACGTAGCAGTAAACCTTTGTGACCTTGGGTTAGGCAGTATTTTCTGAAATATGACACCAAAAGTACAAGTGAGGGGGCTGGCCTCGTGGCCGAGTGGTTAAGTTTGTGTGTTCTGCTTTGGCTTCGCCCATTCGGATCCTGGGCATGGATCTAATACCACTCATTAAGCCATGCTGAGGCAGCATCCCATAGAGCAGAGCCAGAAGTGCCTACAACTAGAATATACAACTATGTAGTGGGGTACTTTGGGGAGAAGAAGGAGAACAAAAAAGATTGGTAATGGATGTTAGCTCAGGTGCCAATCTTAAAAAACAAAAGTACAGATGACAAAAGAAAAAATAAATTGGACTGTATCAAAATTTAAAACTTTTTTTGCTGCACATGATATCAAGAAAGTGTAAAGACAACTCACAGAATGGGGAAAACTATTTGCAAATCACATATCTGCTAAGGGACTTGTATCCAGAATATATAAAACACTCTTACACCTCAATAATAAAAAGAAAAATAATTCAATTTTAAAAAATGGGCAAAGGATTTGAGTAGAATTTGTGCAAAGATATACAAATGGTCAATAAGTACATGAAAAGATGTTCAATATTATCAGTCATTAGAGAAATGCAAATCAAAATTACAAGATAGTACTTCATACCTACTAAGATGGCAATAATAAGAAAGACAGAAAATAAGTATTGGTGAAGAAGTGGAAAAATTGAAACCCTCATATGCTGCTGATAGGAATGTAAAATGCTGCAGCCACTTTGAAAGTAATCTGCCAGTTCCTCAAATGGTTAAATATAGAGTCACAATACGACCCAGCAATTCCACTCGTAGATATATACCCAAGAGAATTGAAAACATAAGTTGACACACAGACTTGTGCGTGAATGTTATTAGCAGCATTATTCATAATAGCTAAAAAAGTGGAAACAGTCCTGATGTCCATAAACTGATGACAAACAAACGTGGTATATCTATATAAAGGAATATTGATAAAAAGAAAGGAAGTACTGATATATGCTACAACATGAATGACTCTTGAAAATGTGTTAGGTGAAAGAAGCCAGTCATAAAAGATCACACACTGTATGATTCCAGTTATAGGAAATGTCCAAATAGGCACTTTTATAGACAGAAAATAGATTGATGATTTAGAGCTGGGAAAGGGATAGGAGGAGAATGGGGAATAAGTGTTAATGGGTAATTTCTTTGAGAGGGGCAAAAATGTTTAAAATTAGATTCACAACCCTGTGGATATACTATAAAGCCTCTATAATTAAAACATTGTGGCATTGGCATAGACAAAGAGACCAGTGGAAGAAAATAAAAAGTGCAAAATTAGACCCAAATTCATATGGAAAGTTTGTATATGACAAAGGTATATTTCAAATCACCGGGGTAAAGATGGACCTTTTTTCTTTTTTTTTTTATTGTTGTAGAGTATACTTAACATAATATTTATCATTTTAACCATTTGTAAGTGTACAATTCAGTGGCATGAAATACACTCACAATGCTGTGTCCCCATCGGTACTATTTTATACCTAAAACTTTTTCACCATCCCCACATAAACTCTGTACCCATTGAACAATCTTTCCCTTCCCCTCCCTCTGTCCCCCAGCCCTGTGCAATCTCTATTCTCCTTTCTGTCTGTATCCTTTTTATGGCTGATTAATTTCCATTTTATGTATGTACCACATTTTGCTTATCCATTCATCTGTTGATGGACACTTGGATTGTATTACCTGTGGTGATTAACTTTGGTGATTGTGAATAATGCTGCCGTGAACATTAGTGTACAAGTATCTGTTTGAATCCCTGGTTTCAGTGCTTTGGATATATAGTAGTCCCTCTTTATCTGAGGTTTTGCTTTCTGTGATTTCAGTTACCCGCAGTGAATTGCAGTCTGAAAATATTAAATGGAAAATTCCATAGATAAACAGTTCATAAGTTTTAAGTTGTGCACTGTTCTGAGTAGCGTGATGAAATCTCACGCCATTCCACTCCATCCCACCTGGGAGATGAATCATCCCTTTGTCCAGCATATCCACACTGTATGTGCTACCCACCCATACTCAGTCACTTAGTAGCTGTCTTAGTTATCTGCAGTGCTTGTGTTCAAGTAACGCTTATTTAACTTAATAATGGCCCCTGGATCTATGAATATGACTAGTCTAGGTACCTTATATAAATGGAACCATACAGTATTTGCCTTTTTGTGATTGGTTTATTTCACTTAGCATAATGTCTTCAAGGTTCATCCATGTTGTAGCCTGTGTCAGAATTTCCTTTTTAAGGCTGCATAATATTCCATTTTAGGTATTTATCACATTTTGTTTATCCATTAATTGATTGATAGATACTCGAACTGCTTCTCCCTTTTGGCTGTTGTGAATGACGCTTCTGTGGACATGAGTGTACCAACATCTCTTCGAGACTCTGCTTTCAGTTCTTGTGGATATATTCTCAGAAGTGGAATTACCAGGTCATCTGGTAATTCTATTTTCAATATTTTGAGGAACTACCATACTGTTTTCCGTAGCGGCTGTGCTGTTTTACCTTCCCACCAACAGTGCTCAAGCGTTCTAATTTCTCTGTATCTTTGGCAACACTTGTTATTTCCTGTTGCCTTGTTGTTCTTAGTAGCCATCCTAAAGGGTGTGAGGCGATACCTCATTGTGGTTTTGATTTGCGTTTCCCTAATGATTAGTGATGTTGGGCACCTTTTCATATGCTTGTTGGCCACATGTATATTTTTGTTAGAGAAATGTTTATTCAAGTCCTTTGCCCATTTTTTAATCAGGTTATTTCTTGTTTTTGTTGTTGAGTTGTAGGGGTTCCTTATATATTCTGGATATTAACCCCTTATCAGATATATGATTTGCACATATTTTCTTTCATTCTCTAGGTTGCCTTTTCACTGTGTTGATTGTGTCTTTTTTTTTCTTTTGAGGAAGACTAGCCTGAGCTAACATCTACTGCCAATCCTCCTCTTTTTGCTGAGGAAGACTGGCCCTGAGCTAACATCCATGCCCATCTTCTTCTACTTTATTGTGGGATGCCTGCCACAGCATGGCTTTTTGCCAAGCGGTGCCATGTCCGCACCCGGGATCCGAACCAGTGAACCCCGGGCCGCTGAAGCCGAACTGCACCAGGGGGCCGGCCCCTGTTGATTGTATCTTTTGCACAGAAATTTTAAATTTTGATGTAGTCCAGTTTACCTATTTTTACTTTTGTTGTTCTGCACTTTTGGTGTCATACCCATTAAATTGTTGCCAAATCCAATATGAAGATTTTCCCCCATGTTTTTCTCTAAGAATTTTATACTTTGTTTTTTTTTTTTAAGAGTTTATTTTTTTCCTTTTTTCTCCCCAAAGCCCGCTGGTACATACTTGGATATTCTTAGTTGTGGATCCTTCTAGTTGTGGCATGTGGGAACCCCTCCTCAGCGTGACTCGAGCAGTGCCATGTCCGCGCCCAGGATTCGAACCGACGAAACACTGGGCCGCCTGCAGTGGAGCACGCGAACTTAACCACTCAGCCACGGGGCGGCCCCTATACTTTTAGTTTTTAACCTTTAGGTTTCTGATCCATTTTGAGTTAATTTTTGTCTATGGTGTGGGTTAGGTTTTAACTTCATTCTTTGGCATGTGGATATACAGTTTTCTCAGTACCATTGTTGAAAAACTATTTCCTATTGAATGATGTTGACACCCGTGTTGAAAATCAGTTGACCATATGTATGAGGGTTCATTTCTGGGCTTTCTGTTTCATTGGTCTTTATGTTTGTCCTTATGCCTGTACCATATTGTTTTAATTACTCCAGCTTTGTAGTTAATTTCAAAGTTGGGAAGTGCGAGTCCTCCAACTTTATTCTTCTTTTTCAAGATTATTTTGGTTATTCAGGGCCCCTTGCCATTCCATATGAAAATGAGCATCTGCTTTTCCATTTCTATGAAAACTCATGTTGGAATTTTGATAGGGATTGTGTTGAATCTATAGATACGTTGGGTAATATTGACATCTTAACAATGTTAAGTCTTCCTATGCATGAACACAGTTGTCTTTTCATTTATTTAAATCTTCAATTTCTTTCAGCAATATTTTCAGCATACAAGACTTTTACCTTCTTGGTTAGAGTTATTCCTAAGTATGTATTGTTTTTGATGCTATTATAACTAGAATGGCTTTCCTAATTTTCTGTTCAGATTATTCGTTGCTGATATGTAAAAACAAAACTGATTTTTGCTCTTGTCCCCTATAACTTCACTGAACTTGTTTATTAGCTCTAGTAGTTTTCTTGTAGATTCTTTGGGATTATTATTATTCATAGAATCATGTCATCTATGAATAGAAATAGTTTTCCCTCTTCCTTTACAATTTGGATGCCTTTTATTTCTTTTTCTTGTCTAAAGCTCTGGCTAGAACTTCCAGTACAATGTTGAGTAGCAGTGGTGAAAGTGGGCATCCTTGTTCCTGATCTTCGGGGAAAAATTTTCAGGTGTTCATCATTGAACATGATGTTAGCCGTGGGTAAAGATGGAACTTTTGATAATAGTGCAGGACAAATGGGTAGCCATTTGGAAAATGATCTATTTTTATCATGGAATGAATGATCTACTTTAGCATATTGATCTGAAACCTCTCTCCCCTATTTGTTTTCCATTTAGGAACAACGGGGTAATTGCTTTCAGTATACTAGGGAGTAAAATAAAGCTACTCACTTTCCTAATATTTATCTTATAGTTACAATATAAAATTTTGATGACAGTATAATATGGTTTAGGTCGGATTTTTTTCTGCTTTTGTAATAGAAGATTAATTATTGACTTATTTGAAATAGCTTAATTTAGAATTTAAGTGAGGGAAAAAATAAATAGAAACCTTTTCCTTTTCCACTTTACCATCTTGGAAGCAGAGGGGAGGAAAAAGGCAGAAAAAGTTGCTGTGGAGTAGTATATACTAATAAGGGGCTGGAATTAAAGCTGCTGAAAAAGAAATCTTCCCTCTTTCTACTCTCCCCTGGGCTGCAAGGGCCCTAGGGCATCTTTGATGTGCGCAGGAAGGAGCCTTCCCTCCCCTCTTGCTTCCCTCTTGGAAACCTCCCACAGTCCCGGATCTGTCTTTTGGGGAGGGAGCGACCTTTTCTCTTACCCCGTTCTACCTCCTCTGAGGGGGGCTCCACCTCTCTGCCCTCCGTCATATGGCTGCGTGGGTCTCTCAGACGTCTTTTTTGTTGTGTGGATGTCCTCTGTTGGAGTATGAATGTCTGTTTTTTTTTTTTCAGTTTTTCTTTTTATTGAGTTATTGATAGGTTACAATCTTGTGAAATTTCAATTGTACATTAATGTTTGTCAATCATGTTGTAGGTGCACCACTTCACCCTTTGTGCCCACCCCCCACCCCACCTTTCCCCTGGTATCCACTAAACTGTTCTTGGTCCATAGTTTTAAATTCCTCATATGAGTGGAGTCATACACAGATTATCTTTCTCTTGCTGGCTTATTTCACTTAACATAATTCTCTCAAGGTCCATCCATGTTATTGCAAATGGAATGATTTTGTTCTGTTTTGCAGCTGAGTAGTATTCCATTGTATATATGTACCACATCTTCTTTATCCATTCGTCTGTTGATGGGCACTTAGGTTGCTTCCACGTCTTGGCTATTGTAAACAGTGCTGCAATAAACATTGGGGTGCACAGGACTTTTGGGATTGCTGACTTCAGGCTCTTTGGATAAACACCCAGTAGTGGGATGGCTGGATCCTATGGTAGTTCTATTTTTAGTTTTTTGAGGAATCTCCATACTGTTTTCCATAGTGGCTGCACCAGTTTGCATTCCCACCAGCAGTATATGAGGGTTCCTTTTTCTCCGCAACCTCTCCAACATTTGTTGCTATTAGTTTTAGATATTTTTGTCGTTCTAACGGGTGTAAGGTGATATCTTAGTGTAGTTTTGATTTGCATTTCCCTGATGATCAGCGATGATGAGCATCTTTTCATGTGCCTATTGGCCATCAGTATATCTTCTTTGGAGAAATGTCTGTTCATGTCTCCAGCCCATTTTTTGATTGGGTTGTTTGATGTTTTGTGGTTGAGTTGCGAGAGTTCTTTATATATTAAGGATATTAAGCCTTTGTCAGATATATGACTTGTAAATATTTTTTCCCAGTTAGTGGGTTTTTTTTTGTTTCAATCCTGTTTTCATTTGCCTTGAAGAAGCTCTTTAATCTGATGAAGTCCCATTTGTTTATTCTTTCTATTGCTTCCCTTCTCTGAGAAGGCATGGTGTCCGAAAAGATCCTTTTAATACTGATGTCAAAGAGTGTACTGCCTACGTTTTCTTCCTGAAGCCTTATGGTTTCAGGTCTCACCTTTAGGTCTTTAATCCATTTTGAGTTTATTTTGGTGAATGGTGAAAAAGAATGGTCAATTTTCATTCTTATACATGTGGCTTTCCAGTTTTCCCAGCACCATTTGTTGAAAAGACTTTCTTTTCTCCATTGTATGCCCTTAGCTCCTTTGTCAAAGATAAGCTGTCCGTAGATGTGTGGTTTTATTTCTGGGCTTTCAATTTTGTCCCATTGATCTGTGCACCTGTTTTTGTACCAGTAGCATGCTGTTTTGATTACTGTAGCTTTGTAGTATGTTTTGAAGTCAGGGATTGTGATGCCTCCCGTTTTGTTCTTTTTTCTCAGGATTGCTTTAGCAATTCGGGTTCTTTTGTTGCCCCATATGAATTTTAGGATTCTTTGTTCTAATTCTGTAAAGAATGTCATTGGGATTCTGATTGGGATGGCGTTGAATCTGTAGATTGCTTTAGGTAGAATGGACATTTTAACTATGTTTATTCTTCCAATCCATGTACATGGAATGTCTTTCCATCTCCTTATGTCGTCATCCAATTCTCTCAGAAAGGCCTTGTAATTTTCATTATATTGGTCCTTCACTTCCTTAGTTAAATTTACCCCAAGGTATTTTATTCTTTTTGTTGCAATTTGTGAATGGTATTGTATTCTTGAGTTCTTTTTCTGTTGGTTCATTACTGGAGTATAGAAATGCTACTGATTTATGCAAATTGATTTTATACCCTGCAACTTTGCTTAGTTGTTGATTACTTCTAACAGTTTTCCAATGGATTCTTTGGGGTTTTCTATATATAAGATCATGTCGTCTGGAAACAGCGAGAGTTTCACTTCTTCCCTCCCTATTTGGATTCCTTTTATTCCTTTTTCTTGCCTGATTGCTCTGGCCAGGACCTCCAGTACTGTGTTAAGTAAGAGTGGTGATAGAGGGCATCCTTGTCTTGTTCCTGTTTTCAGGGGGATGGGGTTCAGTTTTTGCCCATTGAGTATGATGTTGGCTATGGGTTTGTCGTATATGGCATTTATTATGTTGAAGTAGTTTCCTTCTATGCCCATTTTGTTCAGAGTTTTTATCATAAATGGCTGTTGGATCTTGTCAAATGCCTTCTCTGCATCTATTGAGATGATCATGTGGTTTTTATTCCTCAGTTTGTTGATGTGGTGTGTCACGTTGATTGATTTGCGGATGTTGAACCATCCCTGTGTCCCTGGTATGAATCCCACCTGATCCTGATGTATGATTCTTTTGATGAATTGCTGAATTCTGGTTGCCAAAATTTTGTTTAGAATGTTTGCATCTATGTTCATCAGTGATATTGGCCTGTAGTTCTCTTTTTTCGTGGTGTCCTTGTCAGGTTTTGGTATCAGCGTGATGTTGGCCTCATAGAATGTGTTAGGAAGTGTTCCATCTTCCCTAATTTTTTGGAATAGCTTGAAAAGGATAGGTATTAAATCCTCTCTGAAAGTTTGGTAGAATTCCCCAGGAAAGCCATCTGGTCCTGGGGTTTTATTCTTTGGGATGTTTTTGATTGCTGTTTCAATCTCTTTCCTTGTGATTGGTCTGTTCAAATTGTCTGCCTCTTCTTGAGTGAGCTTTGGGAGATTGTAGGAGTCCAGGAATTTATCCATTTCCTCTAGGTTATCCATTCTGTTGGCATATAGTTTTTTGTAGTATTCTCTTATAATCTGTTGTATTTCTGCAGAGTCTGTTGTTATTTCTCCTCTTTCATTTCTGATTTTGTTTATTTGAGCTTTCTCCCTTTTTTTCTTTGTAAGTCTGGCTAGTGGTTTGTCAATTTTATTTATCTTCTCAAAAAACCAGCTCTTTGTCTCATTGATCCTTTCTACCGCCTTTTTCGTTTCAATAGTATTTATTTCTGCTCTGATTTTTATTATTTCTCTCCTTCTGCTGACTTTGGGCTTCATTTGTTCTTTTTTCTCTAGTTCAGTTAGGTGTGCTTTAAGGTTGCTTATTTGGGATTTTTCTTGTTTGTTAAGATGTGCCTGTATTGCGATGAATTTTCCTCTTAATACAGCTTTTGCTGTATCCCATATGAGTTGGTATGGCATGCTATCATTTTCATTTGTTTCCAGGTATTTTTTTATTTCTTCTTTAATTTCTTCAATGATCCATTGCTTGTTCAGTAGTGTGTTGTTTAGTCTCCACATCTTTGTGCCTTTCTCAGCTTTTTTCTTGAAATTAGTTTCTAGCCTCATAGCACTATGATCTGAGAAGATGCTTGTTATTATTTCAATTTTTTTAAATTTGTAGAGGCTTGTCTTGTTTCCCAACATATAATCTATCCCAGAGAATGTTCCATGTGCACTTGAGAAGAATGTGTATTCAGCTTCTTCAGGGTGGAGTGATCTATATATGTCTATTAAGTCCAATTGTTTTAGTTTT
The DNA here is from genome assembly GCF_021613505.1 of Equus quagga. NCBI lineage: Eukaryota > Metazoa > Chordata > Mammalia > Perissodactyla > Equidae > Equus > Equus quagga. The sequence continues at coordinate 44,445,610 of NC_060279.1, read as the reverse complement.
TCATTCAGCTCCACTATTTCCTTGTTGATTTTCTGTCTGGATGATCTGTCCATTGATGTGAGTGGGGTGTTGAGGTCCCCTACTATTATTGTGTTGTTTTTAACATCTTCCTTTAGGTCTGTTAATAGTTGCTTTATGAATCTTGGTGCTCCTGTGTTGGGTGCATAGATATTTATAAGGGTTATTTCTTCTTGATGAAGTGTCCCTTTGATCATTATATATTGTCCCTCTGTGTCTCTCTTTACCTGTCTTATTTTGAAATGCACTTCGTCTGATATGAGAATTGCAACACCTGCCTTTTTTTCCTTGCTATTTGCTTGAAATATTGTCCTCCACCCCTTCACCCTGAGTCTGTGTTTGACCTTGGGGCTGAGGTGTGTTTCCTGGAGGCAACAAATTGTTGGATCTTGTTCTTTAATCCATTTTGCCACTCTGTGTCTTTTTATTGGAGAGTTCAATCCGTTCACATTGAGAGTGATAATTGATGCATGTGGACTTAATCCTGTCAATCTGTCGCTCATTATCTTGTTTTCCTGTGTTTCTTTTCCTGTGTGCTTTAGACTACCCATTTAATACTGCAATTTCTTATGCTGGGTTTCTTAGGTTTTTCCTTATCTATGATTTGTGACTCCGTTCTGTACTTTATTTTAGTGTCTACCTTGAAGTTTGTATTTAGAATCTCGTGTATAATATAGTCTATTCTCTGGTGGTCTCTTACTTACTCGACCAATACTGATTTAGACCCTTTGCTCTTCCCCTCCTAAATAATTATTTTCATTTTTTATTCCAACTCGTTTTATTAATTTGTAGTTAGAGTGCTAAGATCGTCCTTGTTTTGGTAGTTTCCTTATTTTTACCCTAATGCTATAGTTGAATATTTGCTATCCTGTTCTGGTTCTATCCATCGGTCTCCCTAGTCTGTGGCTTGTGTCCCCTTTCTCCCTTTTTTCTTTTTTCAAGTATGAGAGCCTTCTTGAGGATTTCTTGTAATGGAGGGCTTTTAGTTACAAATTCCCTTAACTTTTGTTTGTCTGGAAAAGATTTAATTTCTCCCTCATATCTGAAGGAAATTCTTGCTGGATAGAGTATTTTTGGCTGAAGGTTTTTATCCTTTAAAGCTTTGAATATATCACTCCATTCTCTCCTAGCTTGTAGGGTTTCTGTAGAGAAATCCGCTGACAGTCTGATAGGGGCTCCTTTATAGGTTATTCTTTTTTTTTTTCTTACTTCCCTGAGTATTCTTTCCGTATCATTCTTATGTGCCAACTTTACTATTATGTGCCTTTTGGTGGGTCTTTTTACATTGACAAATCTAGGAGATCTAAAACCCTCCTCTAGACACATTTCTCCGTTGATCCCTAGATTTGGGAAGTTCTCTTCAATAATTTCGTTAAGCACACTTTCTGCTCCATTTTCCTTTTCCATATTCTCGGGAATTCCTATGATCCTTATGTTCTTACTCCTCATTGAATCCATTATCTCTCGGAGATTTTCCTCATTTTTTTTAATTCTTAGTTCTCTTTTTTCCTCTATCTGGCGCCATTCAGCCTGTCTGTCCTCGATTATGGTGATTTGCTCCTCTAGGTTGTCTACACGGGCATTCAGGGAATCCGTATTCTGTTTTATCTGGTCCATTGTGTTTTTCATCTCAAGTAATTCTGTTTGATTCTTCTTTACGATTTCAATCTCTTTTGTGAAGTAACTCCAGAACTCGGCTTGTTTCTCTATCTTTCTCTCTACCTCATTGAGTTTTTTGATTATAGCTGCTCTGAATTCATTATCACTTAGTTTACCTAATTCCGAGTCTTCAGGACTTAATTCTGTGTTTTTATTGTTTTCCTTCTGGTCTGGGGCTTTTATAAATTGCTGGATGGTAGAGGAGCGGTTTTTTCTCATGGTGGTAGAATTCAGTTGCAGTTACAGCCTGTCGCCACTAGATGGGGGTCGAGAGCAGCGTGTTAGCTCTCCGCCTTCGGGGCAAGATGGCTGCGCCCACTGGCTTTGTTAGGGGGGAGGGGCTGTTACTCACACGCACCGGTCTGGGTTCAGATCAGTTCTGTTCTCTGGTCTCCCAAGGCCCTTGATTTATAGGGTCCCCGCCGACGGAAGCTTCCCCCCGTCAGCGGGTCTCCACTGAATCAGCGGCAGGAGTCCTGGATGATCCCCTGGTCACGCGGCCCCTCCCCCGCTCCTTCCCGACCCTTGCCTCAGGGATTGCAGACTCTAGGGGAGGGAGCGATGTTCTCTCTTACCGTTCCAGCGCCTCCAAAGGTGTAAAGCTAGGTTTATGATCTCCTCCTCCTTGGTATAGTAGGTCTCTAACGAGCTGGCATTATGTTTATTCTCTGAAATTCAGTTCTTCCAATCTTTTGTTGTATTTTGGAGGGGAGAGAATCCCAGGTCAGCTCACCCCGCCATTTGGCTCCACCCACCAGTCATGAATGTCTTTTTCATTGTATGGTGGAGAGGAGAGAATGCTGGGAGAATTCCCTCTGCCACGATGCTGACGTCACTCTTAACGTATATTATTTTTATTCATCTACACCAAAATTTGTATGAAGGCAAGAGAAGTAAAATAGAGAGGCAAAAGAAGATAAATTCTTTAGTTAATAAGAATGTAGAAAACATAAAGAGGTCATGAAGTAGCAGTCACTTAGATCATATGAGACAGAGAAGAGAAAGATCTAAAAATACTTCTGTCAGAAAACATAAGAAACAGGTGTTTATCAACCCATTATGAGAGAATTTTTTTCCAATGTTAAATTTATCTGAGATCTTCATTTGATCATACTGAAAAAATTGGTAGGTATTGAGTTCCTGGATTTAAAAGCATAACTCGTATTTTAGTTCAAAAGTATTTCTTCCTTGGTAGATGCTTATAAAATTACTGGAAATTTTATTCCTATTGGAAAGGCAAAAGACCTAAAAGTAACATCCACCTGACAGAAACTGATGGCAGCAGAGCACGGTGATAAAAACATGCACCCCCCACATGCAGTTGCTGTTTGAACAGTTTTAACTTGACCAGGATTGCTAAAGTTGATGTCAGGTCTGTTTTCAGCTTGGTTGTTTAGTATTCTTAATGATATTATGCTCTTCAGTTTTATTTGATGATTGAGTTTTTATTATTTATTTTCTCCACAGAAGTGAACGATACCATATCTCTGAAAGATTTGCGAATACTTTTTTTATATGAATTTAAATTAGGACATAGTGCAGCCATGGCAAGTAGAAACATCAATTCTGTCTTTGGAGAAGGCTGTGTTAGTGAAAGGACTGTCCGGTGGTGGTTTGAAAAATTTCGTTCTGGTGATCTGAGTCTGAAAAATGAGCCTCGAGGGAGACCCAAATGTGTTTTAAATCAAGATAAGTTGAGAGCCATGGTGGAAGCTAACCCCAAAACAGCAATTCGAGGCCTTGCAGCTGACTTAGGAGTTTCTGCTACAACAATTTCTCGACACCTGGCTGCAATAGGAAAGGTGAAAAAATGGGACAGGTGGGTAGGTACCACACCAGTTGAGGGATGATCATCAACTGAGATGGTTAGAGATATGCTCATCCCTTAAGATTTGCAAGAGCAGAGATCTATTTTGGAGAGAATCATAAGCTTTGACAAAAAATGAAATTGAAAGTGATCTGGACAATGGTTGGATGTTGATGAAATTACCAAACATATTAAAACTATCATTGCAACAAAAAAAGGTTCTCGTAGCTGTATGATGGTCTGCAAAAAGGATATTTCATTACAGCTTTTTAACCCCGATAAAACAAACAGTAGCATCTTATTGTCAAGAAGATGAAATTATGTATCAAAAACTGATCTAAAAGCTTTCTGCATTGGTTAGCTGACATGGACCTATGCTTTTTTATGACATTTAATCACAGAAATAACAAACCACCATAGGGAAGTTAACTGAATTGGGCTAAGAAATTTTGCTACATCCATCATACTCACCTGACCTTTTTTCAGCAGATTACCACCTTTTCATCATTTGGAACTCTTTCTGAGAAACAGAATGTTCTCCCATTAAGAAGGAGTAATTGGAGGATTTGAAGAAGTTTTTTTCTTTTTTTTTTTTTTGGTGAGGAAGATTCGCCCTGACCTAACATTGGTTGCCAATCCTCCTGTTTTTGCTGGAGGAAGCTTGTCCCTGAGCTAACATCTGTGCCAGACTTACTCTGTTTTGTATGTGGGATGCCACCACAGCATGGCTCAATGAGCGGTGTGCAGGTCCACACTCAGGATCTGAACCTGCGAACCCCAGGCCACCGAAGCAGAGTGCATAAACTTAACTGCTATGCCACTGGGCTGGCCCCTTGAGTAAATTTTAACAATGCTGAATTTCACAAATATGGTATATGTCATTTAATATTTGGGAAAATTTGTCATTTTGGGAAAGCAGTTAATGCTAACAGTGCATATTTTGGTTGAATAAAGCTTTTCTTTTTCTCAAAAATAGAACATTTTCATTTTGACCTACAAAAAGCCAGTTTCATATGGTTCAACCTGATACTTCCCCAGACCCTATCAGAGCATGAAGACTGAAAAGGTACCTGAGGCACCTAAGGAAAACTGCAAGCTGCTCCTGCGTTTCGGGGTTTTTCATTGGGGGAATGTGGAGCAACCCAAAGTGTATGTGTGTGTGAGAGATGCTTAGGAGTCAGTCATGCGAAGATCTGAGTCAAGAGCATTCCAAGCAGATGAGCAGCCTCATCAAAGGTCTCAGACTCTCAGAAAATATGTTTTTCATTTTTTTTTCTGAGGAAGATTTGCCTCACGCTAATGTCTGTAGCCAGTCTTCCTCCTTTTGCTCGAGGAAGGTTCACCCTGAGCTAATATCTGTGCCCATCTTCCTCTTTATTGTATGTGGGTCGCCGCCACAGCTTGGTAACCAATGAGTGGCGTAGGTCTGTGCCCGGGAACCAAACACGGGTCGCTGAAGTGGAGTGCACTGAACTTAACTACTAGGCCATAGAGCTGGCCCCAGAAAGTATTTTTTGAATAAAGAAATGAAAGCACGTAACATCAAAAGCTAAGCATACAGTAGACGTGGGTCAGTGGTGCTTTTGGATGACAATACTTACCCCATCACATAGAGCCAGTCCCTTCTTTCGTATGTTTTCCAATCTGCTTCTATGTTTTTAAAAAGTACAGGTGACTGATCAGAAACCATAATTAATGGCCTTTTGATGATTTCGTAGCTAGATTGCAGTTACTCTTTCTGGCATCCAGGAATTCAGTTGGGGTAAAAATATTGGGATGGTCCTCTTCCTGCCTCTCTCCTTCTTGACAACCTGCTATGTCTATTCCATGAAGGAGAGGAGAGTAAAGGAATCCTAAGAGGTAAGAAGTGAAAGAAGAACATCCTGGAATGGCTCTTACCTAGAGAGAGAGAGAGTAAAAGAGAGAGAGAAAGAAGAGAGAGACAGAAGGGAGGGAGGGAGGATGGAATGAAAATCCCCTAAAGTAGCACTGACCATGAGCCCAAGGAGTAAAACTATGGGATGCTTTACTGCAAATTAAAAAAAAAAATTCCTTCTTTTGGGTATAAGCAGCCCAGTACTATGACACAAGGCTTGGTGAGCAGTTTATAGGATGCTTTCAGTCCTAATTTACTCCCTTGATTGTATGCCCTGGTCTGGAGTCACCTGCTCATTTTACTGTTGCATTCTTGGGTTTGTCAAGGAATCTACTCAATGTTTCTGTGGACTCTTGCTTACTCCTAAGAGAGTGAAGCTTCTGATTTAGCTCAGACTGATAGGGTAACAGGGCTAAGACCAGGAGTGTAGGAAGGATTTTATTTCAAAGGCAGCACAAGGGTGAGGCTAAATGGTCACAGAAGGCGAGAGCAGTGGCTTGGCCAATATGCAAGAAAGTGATGTTGTATAGTTACTTTGTCTGGACGGTAGTTGTTTTATGGCCATCCAGCCATCCCTCAATTCTCAGACCTCTTGTCAGACTTCAAGAGCTGGATACTAGACTTTGGTCTAAAACAATCAGTGGATATCCTTGTCCAGCCAAGTAAGTGGTTTGGGGAAACCCAAACAGAAGCAGTGAAATGTGATGAGACAGGGAAAGGAGCAGATAGAGGATGTGGAATTATCCTAGCGATTTCCCTTATCACCTCCAAAAAGGGGTGTAGACCTGAGAGACAGAAATGGGCCCTATGGTTCTTGTGAGCACCTGGATCCAGCTGTGCCTGTAACTGGTACTACTGTTAGTGTCTTTTGGTTATGTGAGCCAGTGTTTATGTGAGCCCTTTTTGCTTAAGCCATTTTGAATTGAGCTTTTAATTTTGGCAGAAGAAAGATTCCTGACCGATAGGCTCCCTGACCCTTACTTTACTTAACAGTAAAATGGGGCTCATGATACCACTTTGCAGGGTTTGGGGAGGAAGAGGGACAATTAATGTAAAACACAGGCACAGAGTAGATGCCCAGTACATTAGTATTTAATCCTGTGAGAGGGAAAAGCAAAGGAGGCACAGCAAGGCGTGGGACACCTCTGTGCCCAGCGCAGGCCAGTTGCGCTGAGTTCACTGCTCAGCGAAGGCTGGTACCTGGCTTGGACTGTCCAGAGGTACCCAGCTATAAAGGAAGGCTGGCCTCTCGAGTTGCTTTGAGCCTGTGGCTTTTCTGCAGTGAGTGCTCTCTGACTGAGTACATTATTGGCCATGCAGGAGGAAAAGGACAAAGATGAGGCTTCTCACCCTCTGTGTCTTTACTTTGGCAGTTATTTGTATCTCTTTCTCTTTTGTTTAATCAGAGACTACTCCTTTTTGGAAATATGGAATGTAAATGTTATGAACAGAATCAACACACAATGACTACATTTTCATCATTGTGATGGTCATCTTCCCATTGCCTTGGAAAGTAGGAACAACAGCTTTAAATTTATAACTCTTTAATTTAGGAGCTATATTGGATTTTCAAGAAAAATGAGACGTTTTATACACACAAAGACCTGCCAACCATCTCAGTGCCCTCATTTGCCTTCCCTAGAAAAGAAGGAAAAGCTTTAAAAGGCTCCTTGGTAGAAACTTTGGTTTGAGTGTCAAAATAGAGTGGAGGGGCCGGCCCCATGGCCGAGTGGTTAAGTTTGCATGCTCTGCTTTGGCAGCCCAGGGTTTTCGCCAGTTCGGATCCTGGCATGGACATGGCACCTCTCATCAAGCCATGCTGAGGCGGCGTCCCACATGCCAACTAGAAGGATCCACAACTAAAATATACAACTATGTACTGGGGGCTTTGGGAGAAAAATGAAAAATAAAATCTTTAAAAGAAATTAAAAAAAACAGAGTGGAGATAGAGGCCCCCCACCACATCTCCCTGAAGTAGCTTGGGCCCTAATTATAAAATAGGAGTAAAAAATGGCTTTGAATAGCCATTTTGGTTTATTAAGTACATAACACCTGTTGTTAAAGAAGTGCTGCCTGTGCTAATTGCTTATTGTGCGACTAGAGCACCTGCAGCCACTGTAACAGTACGCGTGAAGGATCCTGAGCAAAGGTAGAAATAGCATCGAAAGCCAGTGGAAAGTGGATTCTTCTAGTACCAGTCCTCAGTGTGTTGGATTCTCTCTTGCTCTTTCTATTTGTGTTTCAGCCACAATAGCCTCTGTTCACTTCCTTTAACCTCAGCTAATTTGCCCATGCTGTTCTTTCTGTCTGAATATTTGCTACTCCTCTTCACCTCGTTAACTCTACCCATCATGCATATTTCCTCCAGGAAGTCTTGCCTGATTGTCCCAGCCCACCACGGGTCAGGCCACCTTGCTAATGGTCTTAGAGCCCCAGTATGGTTTCTTCATAATTGTGAGCACAGTGGTTATATATTTATTTGTGTGATAGAATGTGTTTCTCAGTCTTCTCTGTTAGATTATAAGATTCACAGCAGAGACTTTGTTTTGCTCATAAGATCGTACCCCTATCAAAAGCACAAGGTCCAGCACGAAGTAGGAATGAGTAAATGTTCATTAAATGAATGAGTAAGTGTTAGGGCCAGTTTCATCCACTTTGTAGAAAACCTTTGTTTTGGTATCCGTGTAAGTAAGGAATGTGTTTGACAACAAATAATTGAAAACTTAGTGAACAGTGGCTTAAATAAATAGGTTCTGTTTCCTAAAACTTAGGAAAATTTTCAAACATACAAAATACTTGAATTTTACAGGGAACACCTGTATGCCAACCACCTAGACTGTACCATTGACATATTACTATACTTGTTTTATCACTTCTCTACCCATGTAGCCATCCTTTTTTTTTTGATGCATTTCAATGTAAGTTGCAGCCATTAGCACATTTCACCCTAGATAGCTGAGCATACATATTCTTACCTAGAGTTTGCTGTTTGCTTAAGGTTCTTGTTGAGATAAAATTTAAATTCAATAAAATGCCCAAATCTTGAGTATACTCTTCAGTATATTTTGGCAAATGCAAACACTTGTGTAACACAAACTCCTCTTAAGATACAGACTATCCAGGCGGGCCCCATGGCTGAGTGGTTAAGTTCGCATGCTCCGCTGCAGGCGGCCCAGTGTTTCGTTGGTTCGAATCCTGGGCGCGGACAGGGCACTGCTCATCAAACCATGCTGAGGCAGCGTCCCACATGCCACAACTAGAAAGACCCACAACGAAGAATATACAACTGTGTACTGGGGGGCTTTGGGGAGAAAAAGGAAAAAATAAAATCTTTAAAAAAAAAAAAAGATACAGACTATTACCATCAGCCCAGAAAGTTCCCTCATACCCATTTTCATTTTATCCCTGTTCAAGAACTGCATTTAAATGGAATTGTACAGTATGTGCTCTTTTATGTAAGACTTCTTTTACTAAGCATAATGTTTTTCAAATTCATCCACTTTGTTGCATTTATCAATAATTTCTTCCTTTTAAAAGCTGATTAGTACTCCCTTAAATGAATATACCACAATGTGTTGTTTGTCTAATTACCTGTTTGAGAGACATCTGTAGGGGTTTTTTTTGCCCCCCAGTTTGGGCCTATTATGAATAAAGCTGTTATGAATATTCTTGCACATGTCATTTTGTGGACATGTTTTTATTTCTCTTGGATACATACCTAAGATAGGAAATACTGGGCCATAGATTATTTTATACTTAGTTTTCCTAGACCTTTTTCTAAAGTTATTACACCATTTTATCCCCCTTTCACTAAGATTTGATGTTATTAGTCTTTTTAGTTTTATCTATTCTGGTGGGCTTTGAGCTGTATCTTACTTGGAGCAATTTTTTTCCTTTCACATTATAAGGAATCTAAGGAGGCAGGCCAAAGCTGAGGCAGCTACTCAATAATGGTGTCAGGGACCCAGTCACTTTCTCACTTTCTGTTCATTATTCTTAGTGGCTGATCATAATTCTGTGCATGTCACCTGGGGCAGACAGCCTCTAAAATGGCTCCCAGTGATCCTCGCCTCTGGCTCCTCTTGCCCTTGTGTAATCCCCTCTCATTGAGTGTGGGCTGGCCTTCGTGATGTGCTTCAAACAGAATGCAGCAGAGCTGATGGGATGCCATTGCTGCAATTAAGTTATAAAACAACATGGCTGCTTATATATGGTGATGGATACAAATTAGACTGTTGGTGGTGAGCATGATGCAGTCCATACAGAATACTGACAAATAATAATGTACACCTGAAATCTCACAGTTATAAACCATTATGACCTCAATAAAATCAAAAAAACGCACAAACTTTCCAAACACACAGAAAATAGAACAATATCAGACATCCATTACCTAGATTTAACAATGTATATTTGAACCAATTAACACAGTAGTTCTTCCAAAAGAAAAAAAGAATGGCTTCTGTCGTGCATGTTCTCTCTCATTCTTTTTCGGATCAGTCATTATCTAGGGGAAGTTGGTTGCCATGTTGCAAGGCAGCTCTGTGAAGAGCCCAAGTAATGAGAGACTGGGGCCTGCCAACAATCAAATGAGTGAACTTAGAAGTGGATCTCTCCCTCGTGGAGGATGCAGATGAAATTGCAGAACCACACCGGGATTTCTGACCCACAGAAGCAGGGATAATAAGTGTTGTTTTAAGCCACTAAGTCTTAGGGTCATTTGTTATGTAACAATAGATAACTATTACAGCACCTCTTTGTCTCATTGTCATAAGATGGCTGCTGTACCTTCAGGGCCTCATGTTCATGCTCCAGAGAGTAAGAAAAACTGTGGAAAGCAAAGGACAATGAGAGTTTTTTTAAACAAATCTGTTCATTTTTATCAGGAACTCAGAACTTTTCCAAAAATCTCACTCAACAGACTTTGGTTTATATCTTATTGGCCAGAGATAACGCCACATAACCACTCCTAGTTAGGAGGTGGCTAGAAAGGGGGGCGGGACCTGGATGGAGATTGCGTCAGTCAACTGTCAGCGTCTGCCATGTTAACCATCTCAAAAACCCCACAGAGGAGTGAGGTCAGCATCAGGGCGGGGTGGGCTTTCCCAGTAATCTCTCCCCTCCACCATACAATGAAAAAGACATTCATATTCCAACAGAGAACATCCACACAACACAAAAGGTGTCTGAGAGTCCCACAACACAAAAAACTACATAACTCAGCCATATGGCAGAGGGCAGAGAGGTGGAGCCCCCCTCAGAGGAGGCGGAACGGGTAAGAGAAAAGGTTGCTCCCTCCCCAAAAGACAGATCCGGGACTGTGGGAGGCTTCCAAGAGAGAAGGAAGGGGGGAGGGAAGGCTTGTTCATGAGCACATGGGAGATGCTCTAGGGCCCTTGTAGCCCAGGGGAGAGTCCCTACCGAGGTGGGGGTGAACTCATCAAGGCAACAGCCCAGGGGAGCACATAGCGAGGGCAGAGTGAGAAAACCCTGAGGGCATGCAGGAGAAAGCGCCCCTCCCCACCCCTGGCCCAGCACCAAGTCCAGTGCCTGGGATCTCAGCACAACACAGAGGGCCTCAGAATAGGCAGCTCTTGACCCCCACCCAGTGGTAATAGGTGATAACTGCAACCAAATAGTACCAGGAAGCGCAAAAACAGAGCCACGCGCTCTAGCAATATCAAAAATTATATTAAATCTCCAGAACAGAGAGAATATGACAAGTACCCAGAAATCAGTCCTGAAGACACAGAAATATGTAATTTAAGTGACAGAGGATTCAAAGTAGCTATCAAAAAAATCAACAAGTTAAAAGAGAATGTAGAGAAACAATTCAACAAGTTTAGGAGCTACTTCACAAAAGAGAATGAAACTATAAAGAATCAATCAGGAATATTGGAGACAAAAGACACAATGGAAGAGAAAACAAAATATGGATTCCCTGAACATGCGAGTGGACACCATAGAGGAACAAATCACCATAACTGAGGACAGACATGTTGAAATGCTCCAGACAGAGGAGGAGAGAGGACTAAGACTAGAAAGAAAGGAAGAAAGTCTCTGAGAAATAGCTGACTCCATTAGGAAAAGCAACATAAGAGTTATAGGTATTCAAGAGGGAGAAGAGGAGGAGAGTGGAGCAGAAAGCATGTTTAAAGAAATAATTCCAGAGACCTTCCCAAACCTAAGGAAGGAGATGGAAATCCATGTGGAAGGGCCTATCAGATCTCCTAAATGTGTCAATGTAAAAAGACCTACTGCAAGGCAGTACTAGTGAAACTGGCCAAAGTCAATGACAAAGAAAAAATACTAATGGCAGCAAGGCAGAAGAAAATAACCTACAAAGGAACCCCTATCAGGCTTTCAGCAGATTTCTCTGCAGGAGCCTTACAGGCTAGGAGAGACTGGAATGACATATTCAAATCTCTGAAGGACAAAAACTTTCAGCCAAGAATACTCTATCTAGCAAAAATATCCTTCAGCTACAATGGAGAAATAAAAACTTTACCAGATAAACAAAAGCTAAGGGAGTTTGTAGCCATGAGACCACCCCCCAACACACACACATACAAGAAATCCTCAAGAAGGCCCTCATACCTGAAAAAAGACAAAAGGGAGAAAGGGGTTACAAAGCATGGAGTAAGGAGATAGGTAGACAAAAATCAGAAAATTGTACCTATACATCAGAAGAGGTTAGCAAATAAAAATAGCATTAAAGATAAAGGGAAGGAGGGGCTGGCCCCATGGCCAAGTGGTTAATTTCGCACTCTCTGCTTCGGCAGCCCAGGGTTCCCCCGGATAAGATCCCAGGTGTGGACATGGCACTGCTCATCAGGCCATGCTGAGGCAGTCTCCCACATGCCACAACTAGAAAGACCCACAACTAAAAATACACAACTATGTACTGGGGGGCTTTGGGGAGAAGAAGGAAAAAAATTAAAGGGAAAAAAGATAAAGGGAAGGAAAACACCCAAAACAAAGATAATCTTGTCATTTTAACCACAAACTCACAACACAAGATGGAATAAGATGTGAGAAAAACAACTTAGGAGGGGAAGGGGACAGGGACTGAATCGGTTTAGTCTAAGGAAAGAAGAGGCCATCAGAACGTGGACTACCTTATCTACAAGACTTTGAATACAAACCTCATGGTAACCAATAAACAAAAAAGAACAGAGACATGAATAATATATAAGGGCAAAAGAAAGAAACACAACATAACAAACTACATAACTCAATTGATAGACCAAAACACACAGGACAAGAAAGAAAGGAAGTGCAGGAGAACCGGAAAACGAGAGAGAAAATGGCAGCATTAAGCCCTCATGCATTGATAATCACCCTCAACGTAAATGGATTGAATTCTCCAATAAAAAGACACAGAGTGGCAAGATGGATTAAAGAACAAGACCCAACAATATGCTGCCTCCAGGAAATACAGGTCAGCTCCAACAACAAACAGAGGCTTAGAGTGAAGGGATGGAAGACAATACTCCAAGCTTATGGCAAACAAAAGAAAGCAGGTGTTGCAATACTTAGACAAAGTAGACTTCAAGATAAGACAGGTAAAGAGAGACAAAGAGGGGCAGTATATAATGATCAAAGGGACACTCCACCAAGAAGAAATAACTCACATCAAGGGACAGATCATCCAGATAGAAAATCAACAAGGAAACAGTAGAATTAAATGAAAAGCTAGACCAGTTGGACTTAATAGACATATATGGAACACTCCAACCAAAAACAGCAGAAGGCACATTCTTCTCCAGTGCACACGGAGCATTCTCAAGGGCAGACCATATGTTGGGAAACAGGGCAGCCTAAATAAATTTGAGAAGATTGAAATAATAACAAGCATTGTTTCTGATCACAGTGCTGTGAAGCTAGAAATTAATTACAAGAAAAAAGCTGAGAAAGGGACAAAGATGTGGGGACTACAACATGCTATTAAACAACCAATGGATCACTGAAGAAATTAAGGGAGAAATAAAAAATTATGTGGAGACAAATGAAAAGGAAGACATACCATACGAACTCATATGGGATGCAGCAAAAGCGTTACTAAGAGGGAAATTCACTGCAATACTGGCTCACCTTAACAACCAAGAAAAGTCCCAAATGAGCAATCTGAAGTTACACCTAACTGAATTAGAAAAAGAAGAACAAACAAAGCCCAAAGTCAGCAGAAGGAGAGAAATAATAAAAATCTGGGCAGAAATAAGTGCAACTGAAATAAAAAAAGGCAGTAGAAAGGATCAATGAAACAAAGAGCTGGTTCTTTGAGAAGTAAACAAAATTGACAAACCCCTAGCCAGACTTACAAAGAAAAAAAGAGAGAAAGCTCAGATAAATGAAATTACAAATGAAAGAGGAGAAATAACACAACAGACTCCACAGAAATACACAGGACTATAAGAGAATACTATGAAAAGCTATATGCTAACAAAATGGACAATCTAGAGGAAAGAGATAAATTCTTAGACTCTTAACAACCTCTCAAAGCTGAATCAAGAAGAAATAGAGAATCTGAGTAGACGAATCACAGGTAAAGAGATTGAAACAGTAATCAAAAGCACCCCCCCCCCCCCCCAAAAAAAAAACCCCAGGACCAGATGGCTTCCCTGAAGAATTCCACCAAACTTTTGGAGAGGATTTAATACCTACCCTTCTCAAGCTATTCCAAAACATTAGGGAAGATGGAACGCTTCCTAACACATTCTACGAGGCCAGCATCACTCTGATACCAAAGCCTGACAAGGACAGCACAAAAAAGGAGAACTACAGGCCAATATCACTGACTAACATAGATGCAAAAATCCTCAACAAAATTTTGGCAACCCAACTACAGCAACTCATCAAAAAGATCATACATCGTGATCAACTGGGATTCATACCAGGGACACAGGGATGGTTCAACATCCGCACATCAATCTACGTGATACACCACATGAACAAAATGAGGAATAAAAACCACATGATCATCTCAGAAGACACAGAGAAAGCATTTGACCAGATCCAACAGCCATTTATGATAAAAACTCCTGACAAAATGGTGATAGAAGGAAATTACCTCAACATAATAAAGGCCATATATGACACACCCACAGCCAACATCATACTCAATGGGGAAAAACTGAATGCCAGCCCTCTGAGAACAGGAACAAGACAAGGATGCCCACTCTCACCCCCCTTTTATTTTTTCTGCTCTTTTCTCTCTCCAAATCCCCCCAGTATATAGTTGTGTATTTTAGTTGTCGGTCCTTCTAGTTGTGGCATCTCACCACTCTTATTCAACATAGTACTGGAGGTTTTGGCCAGAGCAATAGGTGAGAGAAAGGAATAAAAGGAATCCAAATAGGGGGTGAAGTGCTGAAACTCTCGCTGTTTGCAGACAACATGATCTTATGTATAGAAAACCCTAAAGAATCCATCAGAAAACTATTAGAAATAATTAACAACTACAGTAAAGTTGCAGGGTACAAAATCAACTTACAAAAATCAGTTGTATGTCTGTACTCTAATAACGAACTTACAAAAAGAGAACTCAAGAATACAATTCATTTACAATTGCAGCAAAAAGGATAAAGTCTCTAGGAGTAAACCTAACCACGGAAGTGAAGAACTTATACAATGAAAACTGTGAGACGTTATTGAAAGAAATAGATGATGACATAACAAGACAGCAAAAGATTCCATGCACATGGATTGGAAGAATAAACATAGTTAAAATGTCCATACTACCCAAAGCAATCTACAGATTCAATGCAATCCCAATCAGAATCCCAATGACATTCTTCAGGGAAACAGAACAAAGAATCCTAAAATTCATATGGGGCAACCAAAGACCCCGAATTGCTAAAGCAATCCTGAGAAAAAGAGAACAAAGCTGGACGCATCACAATCCCTGACTTCAAAATGTACTACAAAGCCATAGTAATCAAAACAGCATGGTACTGGTACAAAAACAGGCACCCAGATCAATGGAACAGAACTGAAAGTCCAGAAATAAAACAGCACATCTACGGACAGTTAATCTTTAACAAAGGTGCCAAGAACATAGAATGGAAAAGAGATAGTCTCTTCAATAAATGGTGTCGGGAAATCTGGACAGCCACATGCAAAAGAATGAAAGTAGACCATTATCTCACACCATACACAAAAATAAACTCAAGATGGATCAAAGACCTGAAATAAGTCCTGAAACCATAAAACTCCTGGAAGAAAACATAGGTAGTACATTCTTTGATATTGAACTTAAAAGATCTTTTTGAATACCATGTCTTCTCACACAAGGGAAACTAAAGAAAAAATAAGCAAGTGGGACTTCATCAAAGAGCTTCTGCAAGGCAAAAGAAACTAGGATCGAAACAGAAAGACACCAACTGGGAGAAAATATTTGCAAATCATATATCCGACAAGGGGTTAAACTCCATAATATAAGGAACTCACATAACAACAAAAAAACAAACAGCCCGATCAAAACATGGGTAGAGGATATGAACAGACATTTTTCCAAAGAAGACATACAGATGGCCAATAAACACATGAAAAGATGCTCAACATCACTAACCATCAGGGAAATGCAGATGAAAACTACACTAAGATACCACTATACCCCTGTTAAAATGAGTTTAATCACTAAGACTAAAAATAGCAAATGTTGGAGAGGGTATGGAGAAAAGGGAACCCTCATACACTGCTGGTGGGAGTGCAAACTGGTGCAGCCAGTACGGAAAACAGATGGGGGTTCCTCCAAAAACTAAAAAGAGAACTACCATATGACTCAGCCATCCCACTCCTGGGTATCTACCCAAACCACTTGAAATCAACAATCCAAAGTAACATATGCATCCCTATGTTCATCGCAGCACTATCACAATAGCCAAGACATGGAAACAATCCAAGTGCCCATTGACCGATGACTGGATAAAGAAGGTGTGGTACATATATACAATGGAATACTGCTGAGCCATAAAAAAAAGACAAAATCATCCCATTTGCAACAACATGGCTGGACCTGGAGGCTACTATGCTAAGCGGAATAAGCCAGACTGAGAAAGACAAACAGCATATGACTTCACTCCTATGTGGCCTATAAACAAGCACATGGACAAAGAACAGTTTCGTGGTTACCAGGGAAGGGGTGGGGGAGGGCACGGGGTGAAAGGGAGCACTGACGTGGTGACAGAGCAGAAATAACGTACAACTGACATTTCACAATGATGTAAACTATTATGAACTCAATAAAAAATAAAATCCACAGAGTTAAAGACCTCTTCCTTAACACCCGCTCCGGCGTTCTTGAGAGATTTCCAGAAAAAAGACCAATTCAAATGAAACTTTCAGAAAACTGCTCAGGGTCTGGATGGTAGGGCCTGGGGTTCCTGATTCATGCCTCACGCTGTTCTCTTGGGAAAACTGAGGTACAATCTTCTGTTACTTATATTCCTCCAGTCCTTTGCAATAGACACTTGAGAGTCATCCTGGAAATGTCCCTGACCACCCTCCCTCCTCCAGCAAAATAGCTCCTCAAGTTTTGCTAATATAATGGCCTTCATATTTTTATAATTATGTCCCTCTCTTTTACTGTCTTTCCTCTCCCCTTGGCTCAGGCCTAATACCTGAGGCAGTTTGCTGGGCCAGGTATTCTCAACTTCAAATCTATCCTGTTACTCCCGAACTTATAATCCTTATTGCCCCCATTGTCCTCAGGATGAAGCCCAAACTCCTTCCCACGGTAGCAAAGATCCTCTATAGATGAATATGGCCCACCTCTCCAGCCTTGACTCTTTGCCCTGCACTTGGGTACCCAGAACAGCAAACTGTTGATCTCCCTGCCTTTGATTACACTGTCCCAGCTGCCTGGTAGGTCTTCACCTGTGATTGGGAGGGTCCACCTGACGTCCTCAGAGATTTAGCTTTGGACAAGTCTTCCAGAAAGCCTTCTAGGACCTCAACTCCCTCAGCACTGGGTCTAGTGGCCTCCTTAGCAGCTGTGTACTAATCGTTTTCCCTTTTAGGGGGGAAAAGGTCATATTAGGTTGACCTGGTAGAAAATTCAACTAATACAATTGGATTTGGAATGAAAAATACGTCTCCCTCCAATCCCTGCCCTCCAGTTTCTTTTCCAGTTTTTTCATGCACATGCAAGCGGAAATCTATTTTCATATTACGTTTGCAAAATTTTAAACAAGATGTTCTGTACCTTGTTTTTCCAATTAACACTGTATTTTTGAGATTATATTACTTCCATATAGATCTATCTCATTCTTTTGCAGAGCTGCTGTGATATTCTGTTGTATGCATACCTTAATTTGCTCAATTTGTTGATGGACGCTTCGGCTGTTTCTGATTTTTGCTATGAGAATCAATGCTGTAAAGTGAAACATCTTCACACAAATGGATTTGAGCACAGGTGGGGAATATCTTTTCTTCAGATTCTTAGTGGTGCGATTGCTAGATCAAAGGCTAGGTGGATTTTAAATTTTGATATAACACTCTATAGTCATCTGATTTACTGTTTCCATCAGCAGCCCAACTCCGCTGTATTCAAATATTAGGCCGTTTACACCACTAGACTGCGTGTTTTTTCACCTTTATTATTAACATTTGTCTGGCAGAATTAGCCCTCAAATATTTGACTTAACGAATTCTACATCTGGTAGCGCCGAGTCCAGGCCTTGGCATAGAGCAATCTCATCATATGCCTATTACAATTCCTCAGTGGTTAGACTTGCAAACAGTTATTGAGGTGTATTAGATGCCAGGGTTCACCTGCCACCTCCTCCTGCACGGCTGTTTTCCGTCCTCCCGGGGAGGGGGCGTGGCCAGCACCACGGCCCGCCCTATCTGTGCACTCGTTGGTCCAGCCCGACGCCCGTTACTGCCGAGGCCCGCCCAAACCACGCCCCCGCGGAGCGCGCCGGGCCGAGAGAAGGTGTAGCCATTGTCCCGCCGGTCGAGCCAGACCGTCTGCTCTCGTGAGAATTGGGGCGCGCTCGGAGACTCGCACGGCCCGCGGTCGCGCGCAGCCCCGCCCCCCCGGCACGCAGGCCCCGCGCGAGCTCGCGCACGCGCGCACCCGCCAGGGCCTCGGGCTGGCCCGCGAGGACTGGCGGGCGGAGAGCGGGCCGCTGAGGTGCGGGGGAGGAGCCCGAGCCGCCGCCGGCGCCGAGGAGCATGTCTGCAAGTCGGGCCAAGAAAGTGAAGATGGCCACCAAATCGTGCCCCGAGTGCGACCAACAGGTGGGCGTCGGGGCCGGGCGCGCGGGCCGGGGGCGGCCGTTGGCCGTGGAGAGCCCTCGCCGGGGCGCCGGGCCGGGCGGGCGGGCGGGGGCTCGGTGGCCGCGGGCGGGCCGGGCGGGCGAGGGCTCTGTCGTGCGGCCGCCGCGCAGGCCGGGCCGGGCTGGGTGTGCGGGCCGTGGCGGGGCC